>NW_026596225.1:3715432-3764450 GCF_907164565.1 Psammomys obesus
TGTGTGTGTGTGTGTGTGTGTGTGTGTGTGTGTGTGTGTGTGTGTGTATGTATGTTTGTAGCCATAGCTGTTCTGGAACTCACTCTGTAGACTCAGCTGGCCCCAAAATCATAGAGATTGACCTGCCTCTGCCTCCCAAGTGCTAGGCCTAAAGGTGTGCACTACCACCACCCATCGATAGCCATATTTATAAATAGTTATCAAGTATCTCCTGACAGGCAGGACAAATCTAAGGTCAAAGAGACAAGTTAGAAATATGGGCACAGGCTGGAGAGATGGCTCAGAGGTTACAAGCACTGTCTGTTTTTCCAAAGGTCCTGAGTTCAATTCCCAGCAACCACATGATGGCTCACAACCATCTATAGTGAGATCTGGTGCCCTCTTCTGGTTCACAGGCACATGCAGACAGAATGCTATGTAAATAAGAAATAAATCTATAAAGAAAAAGAAAGCATGGGCACACGCCCTAGGAAAACAGCTCTGTGTAGTGGCAGCTGCCCTGGGGTTGGTGGCACGTAAGTGCCACCTGAGGGCTGCAGGCCCAAGACAGCCCTCTGCACCCAGGGAGGTAGTGAACAAGCAACCTGTCCAGAGTTCCACTCCGTCCAAACAACACAAACTCTGGGACAGTGTGAACTCTCAGGCATTTGGGGACCACAGAGCCTGTCACGGGGATAGAGGCCTGAAGGGTGGGTGGCTGTCGGATGCTCACACCGTGCTCATAATACTGTCGCTAATGTACTCCACTCGTCCCTCCTCAGCCTAGTGCAGGGCAGGGTGGTCCGAAGCAGGCACCCAGCCCCACTGCCCTGTGTGCCCTGCGGGAGAGCACAAATCCCGTGAGCTGTGGAGTCCCCAGCTGTAAAGCGGAAACAGTGTTCTAGAGCTTGGACAAGGACAGGATCAATGTCATTCGAGGCAGGGTGGTGCTGCACAGCTACAATCCTAGCACCTCGAAGTCCCAGGTCAGTCTAGGCTGCGTAGTGTAAGTGTGAGAGAGCTCAAGATGCGCTTGGAAAATTCAGAAAGAAAGAGAAAGAATGTACAACTGCACCTGGCAAACAGTAAGAACTTAATAACTTTCTTGCATCTCTTGAGGGCAACGAAAGGCAGGGAGACAAAGAGGCTCCAATCCTTCTATGTAGCCCTCACCATGCCTGGGCTGCAGCCCACCTCCCAGAGTTCTCACCTGCTTGTTGGCCACTACAATGACAGGCAGATCAGGGTCCTTGTCCAGCAGTTTCTGCAGCTCCTGCCGAGCCCAGGGCAACCTTAGCCGATCAGCCGAGTCCACCATGAACACCAGCAGGTCCACCTCATTCACAAACTCCTTCCAGTAGAAGCGAAGGTTCTGGCTGCCACCAACTGAAGAGAGGCCAAGGGCCAGCTCAGAGCCCAGAGCTCCCTGCAGCATGGCTCTGCCCACAGCCCCAACCACTTCCAGTGCCTAAGGCTCCACTACCCAGGCCATAGTCCAGAGCCAGTCAGATCTCGAGAGGCCACTGCCTGTGTGTGCCAGTCTCCTTACTGAGCGAAGAGGTTTCAGCAAACCCCAAAAGGCACCATCTGTGACTTTCCCTTCACAGACTGGCACACAATGCTCTTCAAATGGTAGTCCTCAGCCGCCTGTCTTGGGCCGCCTTGCCTCTTACCCATTCCTAGTTTCCTCCCTGGTCAGTGATAACTAAGCAGGAGCCAGCGGGGGTCCTGATGCCTAGAAAAGCCACAATCCTTCCCCTTGCCAGCGTACCGCCATTCTCAGTTCAGTCCCCATTTCTTGTCATCCATTCCTCCTCCCTTGGAAACACGAATGGAGTCATACTGAACAAGGTTACCGCACAGTGTCTGTACCTGGGCTGCTTTTGTTCCTCTTTGCCCCTCTGCTCAGTTCCCCCTTGACCACCCTGCATTTCGTTCTGGTTTTGCTTCTATTACCTCCACTCTAAATCCCCCCAAAACCTCAGCACAATGCCTTGGCACATAGCAGGCACTCATCAAGTATTTACTGAGTGCTTACCAGGTGCCAAGCACTGACCTGGGTGCTGGGGATACGGAAACGAGCAGGCTGGAGTCAGGCTCTTAAATTCCCCCCCAACCAGGACGGACCAGGCAATCAGGTACGACATTCTAGAAAGCAAGGAATCTGAAACAGGGAAATAGGCTGGAGGCTGTGCTTGGCCTTGGGTTGGGTGGTCTGGCAAGGTCTCCTCAAGGCTGGATGTGAGCTATGTAGAGCAAAAGCAAAAGCAAGCGTCAAAGGCAGAGAATGAGCTCTATGTGTGTACGAAAGAGAAAGCACTGTGGGCGAGGCACCTCCAGAGAGGGAGGAGGAAAGGCAGAGGCTGGCCCTCAAGAGTCCAGACGTGTTTCTGGAAATGCCAGTCGCTGACACTAGCAAGACCTGTAAGGAACACGCAATTGCAGCACCAACGGGAGAGATGAAAGCGGCTTCAATCGGGCAGCAACAGTTCTGTTAGGACAGACTGTAGGAGGAGTCTATCCAAGTACCCAGCCAACAGAACCAATACACCAGATTCTGTGGGTGACTTGAGGAAGTGTCACCAGTAGTGAATCTGTCCCCTTGGCAGTTTTGCCAAAGTGTGCATTCTCACCTCGACCCTAGGCCAGGATGCGGAGACTATGTGGAGGGATTGTAGTAGGGGAGGAAAGCTCTGGGACTTAACTGGAAATCCAGACTTTTGTTGTTGTTCTTGTTGAATTTCTAGAGACTGAGTCTCACTATATAGACCAGGATGGACTCTAACTTGTGGCAATTTTTCTTCCAGAGCCTGCTGAGTACTGGGATTATAGATGTGAACCACCATGCCTGACAGCAGTCTGGGTTTGACTCTGCAGGGATCCTGGGCTGTTGGGATAACATACACATCTCCTCAGCTGACGGTGAAAGTGTGTCCCACATTGTCGTCGTTAATTGCTGCGGCGCCAGGCTAGCAGGATACGTAAATGCCTGTAGGTGCCTTGTGATGGCCACACACCCCCAGTGCCAACTGTGGAAGGGGTGTGGCGTTGCGCATACCAAAGAGGGGCGGTGGGGGCTGGGGTGGAAGGACCAAGAGAAAGACAGAAGCAGAGAGACTTGGGGAGAAAAAGAAGCAGAGAAGGGAACAAGCAGGGAGACAGAGTAAAGACAAAGCTACATGGAGGGAGGCAATGGCGGAGATTAAGTTAGAAGGGCTAGCTGGGAGACTTCCTCAGCAAACAGGCCATCAGCCTCATACAGATGTCTCTGTGTCCTTATCATTAAACTTCAAACAGGTCCCCCAAAGCCTGCAATACTGGACTGTCACCTGTCAGAACAGAGGCACATGAAAATAGCTCATGTGGGGAAAATGAATACTTCTGCCAAACTGAACTGACGTCCATGGCACAAGAGACAGAGAAAACGTGATGGGAGGCCCAAAGTCCTAAGTGAACATCAAGGCTTGCTACCATCAGGGAGAAAAGGTATAGCCAGGCTTGGCCAGACCTCAAATGCCTAAAACCAGAAGAATGAAGCCCACTCAGGCAGAGAGTTAGGTTGTCAAGGCTTAATTCTATCACCTAGCACTTAAATATCGCATCAAGTCATTGTTTCAGTCCTGTGGCTGGAAGTTCCCTGACTCCTCAGAGACAGAGACCAGACCTAGGTGGCCAAGAACTGCTACCTCCTCCATATTCTGTTGCCCACTTCCAAAATCCCAAGAAGTCTAGAACTGAGGGCAGGGCTCCTCAGGCCTCTCTCTGATCACTTATTCAATAAGCCCTCTCAGAAACCTATTGAAGTACTGAGCCTTAGGGCCAGAAATGGATAACATCAGTCTGTGACCAGGGTGCTCCTGGCCACAGAGGGTGATGTGACAAATATTGCAGCAGAAGGGGGACCAGAGCCCGGGAGGAGCCCGGGAAAGCTTCAATGGAGGTCATTCACAAACTACACTTGAGAATTGGTTGTGGCAGTGTGTACCTGCAACCCCAACCCTCAAATGGTGGAGAGACAAAGTTCAAGACAATCCTCAATACCATGAAACCATCTCAAACAAACGACAACAAAACCCTAAATAATGGAAGAAAAACTTTAAAGAACAAGTGATAGTAGATTAGCAAGAATTCCAAGCAGAGGGAGCAGTGCATGCAAAGAACAGGTAAGAAACAAGAAACCTACTGGAAAGAAGGGGATGATTTCATGATTTACTTTGTTGGGAACCGGTTCTACAAGTATCTAGTATGCAGATTAGTTGATTGTCTTTTTACGGAGTTGTTTGGGGTACTTTATTAGTCAAGTGCTTGGCATATGAACCCTTAACTGTTTGTTTGTCTGTCTGTCTGTCGGTATACGGCATGTGTGGTGAAGGGTAGGGGGACCACCGGATATGGAAGAACCAGAAGTGCCAGGATGTTTTGTATTCTGAGCCCTAAAGAGAAGCGGGAAGGCTTTCGTAAAGGGGAAATGTCCTGCTTAGAAAAGCATTTCATGGATTTCTCCAAGGAATCTGGGCCCAGGGCCAGCAGTGACGATGAGGAGAAGGGGGTCTCTTGCTCACTCTCTAACAGGTCCACCTCGAAATTCTTGGTGGGCAGCCTCACGGAGTTGAAGCCCCAGGTGGGGACGTGGCCTTCCAGAGGTGGCTTCCCAGAAAGCATGCGCAGAAAGGTGCTTTTCCCAGAGCCATCCAAGCCCAGCACGAGCACTTCTCGCTGCTCCAGCCCCTCCAGTGCCGGCTCATCTTCGTCGTGCTCGGGCTGCGGGGCAGAGGTCAAGGCTGCAATCGCCAACCTTCCTCCTGACCCTCCCTTCCCTAGGGACAACGGAATGCTCGGCGGTTGCCCATGCACACCTCCCGAGCATGGCAGGTAGCTGTGGTCTGGAACAGAGGGCAGGGGCTGCTTTTCGAGCCCTGAAGTTTTTTAAAAACCTCACTTCTCTTTTTGACTCCTGGTGATCTCGGGCACACTCTTCCCCATCGCAAATCTTTGGCTCTCACACACCGTAAGCCCAAGACAATCCCACGATCTCAGGGCTAGCCTCCCCTGGCCTGAGGGCTCTGCCTGGCATTCCCCCCACCCCACCCCGCGGCGGCGCCACTGCGCAGGTGCCAGGCTGGCTCCCGCCGCACCCTGGGGACTACAGAACCCCGCCGCCCCGGCCCGCGTGGTCCCGGCCCTCGCGCGTGCACGCCCTACTCACCTCCCACTCGTCCCACTGAGGGAGGCGGGCGGCTTCCGCGCCCCACCAGGCCTCGCCCCGGTCCCAGCGCCGCTCCCGGCCGCGGCCGAAGTAAGCTTTCCAGAGGATAAAGAGCACCGAGCCGAGCACGGCCGCCGCGCCACCCAGGGCCAGCACCAACGGGCCCAGGGGCCGCGGCGCCATTTGGCCAGGGAGCGTGGCTGGGCCGGGCGCAAGACGGACTGGCCTGCCTCGGAAGATGGTGCTGTGGCCGCGCCCACCCGCGCGACCCCGCCACACTACAAGCCCCACAATGCACCGCTCGCTGCGAGCACGACCGACGGGGGGCTCGGGTGGGCCGGACCTTCCGGGTAGGGGGCCCCAGCTCGGCTGAAGTGGTAGGTAGTGAAGGCTGTGCGGGTGTCTTGAGACCCCTTCTGTACTTCAGAGAAGGGTACGCCGAGATCTGAGAGGTATTAAGGTACCCAGCGTGGTTGCACCGTGGTCCAGTTTTGCGTTCGAATCCAGTCTTATGTCACCTAGGACCACAAAGAGAAAAGTCGAAGCATTTATATGGGACCATCCAGCGGGATGGCAGCTTCCAAGCCTCCTTTGGTTGCCTCTTGGAGGCAAAGGCTTTCTGTGGTGCTGTGCATGGTGATGAAGAAGGTGGGGCTCGGAAACTTTTGAGCAACTCCCAGAGATTGCAGGACTTCCAGGAACCGCATGAGAAAGAGGAGGAATGGGAAAAATGGCCCGCAAGCTACAGCAGTCCTTTGGCTCGCCACTGTGGCCACGAGAGAACGGGAGTGCCCAGCTGTGCCTGCCTCCTTTAAAGTGCCCCGCTCACTACGCACGCCTTCTGGTGCCAGTTTCTGTGTCCCCGCTCTGTCCTTGTTGGGTCCCCTTTACTTTAGACTACAGATCTATGCTGCTTTCTTGACTTCTTGTTTCTGTTTGCTTGCTTGCTGCTTGTTCGTTTCGAGCTGTCCTGGACTCATTTAGTAGACTAGGCTGGTCTTGAACTCAACAGAGATCCTCCTGGCGCTGTCTTCCCTGAGTGCTGGGATTACAGGCGTGCACCACCGCTTCCAGCTATGTTTCTTATTTAAAAAACAAACAAGGCAAAAACCAAAAAACATTTCTATAGTAGTTGGAGAGATGGCTCACTGGTCCAGAGCACTGGCTGCTCTTCCAGAGGACCACAGTTCGATTCCCAGCACCCATATTGTTGCTCACAACTGTTTGTAACTCCTGGAGGCTCCACCAGCTTTATGTGGCTTTTGTAGCACCGGTCACACTCACGCTCACAGTGATCAGACATACAGCCAGGCAAAGAACCTACACAAACCCATCAGCGGGGCTCGGTGACCCACGCATGTAATTCCAGTACCCAGGAAGGCAGAGGTAGGCCGATCTCTGTGAGTTCAAGGCCAACCTGGTTGTCAAGGACAGCCATGCTACACAGAGAAACCCTATCTCGAACAAAACAAAACAAATCCAATCCCTATGGCCACACCTTTGTGGGGAGCAGTTCATGTAGCTTATCTGAAAATTGAAGTTTGGAGGTAGCAGAAGAATATAGAATAGTATAAAAGGTTTTACAATGATTCTCAGCCTTCCTGTGACCCTTTAATACAGTTTTTCATGTTGTGTTGACCCCAACTATAAAATAATTTTCTTTGCTGCTTTATAGGTGTGTTTTTGCTGCTGTTTTGAATTGCAATGTAAATATATGATTTGTGGGTCATGACCCATAGGTTGAGAACTCTGCTTTACTGTTCCTGCTTGCCGGGCAGGGAAGATTCTCTTTCTTTTTTTTTCTTTTCTTTTTTGTTTTTTAGATCTATGCGTCTGAGTGTTTGCCTACACGTATGTACAAGGTCAGAAGAAGATACCATAGCCCCTAGAACTGGCATTCACCAGTGATTGTGAGCTGATGTCTGAGCTCTGGAACTGAAACTGAGTGCAGAGTGACAAGTGTTCTAAAGGGCTGGACCGCCTCTGCAAGCCCCAGGGAAAAGGCATTTAAATATACCTTCACTTTGTCTCTCAGGCTAGTGACACAATGGACCCCAAGAAGTTGGAATTTACCTCTCTCCGGGAATGAAAGGAGACAGAGAAGTTAAGGCAGTTAGGGACTGGTCCCAGGAGGGCCTCACTCCAACATTCTGTCTAGTGTCCCCCTGACTGGATTGAAAGTAGCCCATGGTTCAAAGCCCCTTTGCTTGGTGACCCTTCGATAGTTAATTATACTAGCTCATGAGAGAGCTCTGGTGCTGGGGAAAAGTCAAGTTTGGACACCAGGAAAAGACAAGTTTGTTTTTTTGTTTTTGGTTTGGTGTGGTTTGGTGTTTCCAGACAGGGTTTCTCTGTAATTTTGGCTGTCCTGGAACTCACTCCTTAGACTAGGCTGGCCTCGAACTCACTGCGATCCACCTGCCTCTGCCTCCCTGATTTTGCCAGCTGCAGATAGTTTCTGCAAATGTGCGACATTTGGAAGTCTGGGAACTTTTCAGAATGCTAGGTCCTGGAGAGGCAGGGTTGCTGCTGGTGGCTGGTTGGTGGTTGGCTGCTGTTGCTTGTGGTTTGTCAAGTAGTAGTAAACAAAGAAAGGAGAACAAGAAAGAAGATATCCTGACGGCAAAGATCAGACTTGCCCAAAAGAACTCAGAACTCAACACCTCTAGTCAGTAGGAAGCAGTCTGACAATAAAGGTCCCCCTTTGCCCTTCATCCTTTTTCTTTTCATTCTAGTGTCAGGAGGTTAACAATGGGGAAGGGTGAACGAGGGTAAAAGAACCCACAAAGTAGCAAATGGAGGCTACGTGTGTGTGTGTGTGTGTGTGTGTGTGTGTGTGTGGTTGGCATGTATATCTCTGTCACATGCATGCCTGGTACCTGCAAAGACCAGACAGGGCATGGGAACTGGAATTACAGAGGTCTCTGAGCTGTTGTGGTTTTTCCCTCCTAGGCCCAAGCTCCCAGAATAATGACTCCTGACTCAAAATGTAGTTACAAATACATAGGCCACATAGCTAGACTCCACCAGGTTCCTAACTTAAAATAACCCTTTATTCTAATCTAAATTCTTCCACATGGCTGGCTACCTGTGCTCAGGTACCATGCATGTGTCCTCCTCACCTCTTCTCCAGGAGAATCTTTGTAGCCTAGCTCTATTCCAGAATCCTTTCTGCCTGCTGGATGTCCCACCTTCTACTCTACCCTTTCCTACAGGCCATAGGTATTTTGTTTATTTCTTTGTTTTGTTTTTTTCAAGACAGGGGTTCTCCGTGTAGCTTTGGCTTTAGTAGACCCACTTTGTAGACCAGGCTGCCCTCAAATTCACAGAGCTCCACCTGCCTTTGCCTATCCATGTGCTGGCCATAGGTTTTTTATTGATAGGCAATACAATACAGAAGCTCTCTACAGTGATCTGCCGTGTGGGTGCTGTACTGGATATTGAACCTGGCTCCTCTGGAAGAGCAGCCAGAGCTTCCTACCTTGAGCCACTGCGCAAGCCACCACCCCCTTCTCTTTCTAATAAACGATGTTAAAGTGCTTGACCCTTGAATCATTTCCTCTTCTACAGGCCCACATCCTGGAGTCACAGCAGCTTACAGCAGTAACCACTCATCTGGCCTTCTTCCACTAGTACCGAGTCTCCTGTCTGGAGAAAGAGGTTGAAACCTGGTGCCAAAACCTCGAAAGTTTTCAGCCCTCAAAGGAGATTCTATAGCTAAAATGAAGGTCCATTCATGGGTGGATCAAACTGCTAATACTTGATCAAGCTAATACTTGATCAAAGTGCTTTGTCTTTTTTTTTTGTTTGTTTTTGTTTTTAGAGACTGGGTCTTACTCTGTAGCCGTGGTTGGCCTGGAGCTTGCTTTGCAGACCAAGGTATTCACAGACTCACAGAAATGTGCCTGCCTCTACTTCCCAGGTGCCAGGATTAAAGGTGTGCCAGCTTGCCTGCTATTTAAACACAGACACCATTCCAGGACCCTGAAGATGTGCTCCAGGGGGTCATTATAAAGCAGAATAAGATAGAAAAGATCAATTATTAGATTTATTTAAAGCACTGCTGTACTGCTCCTTTTTAAAAGCTTAAAGACAGATGCTAAGAAGATTTCCTTTATTACCCGATTGGCCTAAGATATTAGGGGAAAAATTAAAATGTAAAGGTATGTCCCAGTTGCTGCAGGCAGCTTAAAGAGTGTTTGACGATGGAGAACTGATTAGGACGAGATGTTTTGCATAAACTGAAAGCCACTGTCACCATATTTGGTGATGAGATGCAGTTATTCTTACAGACACCCAGAAAAAATTTGGGGTCTCACCCTCTGTCAGAAGTAACCAGCCTTCCGGGACTGGCTCAACCCCAAGCTCCTATAATTGTTCAACTAACCAGTTCAGCTCCCTCCATTCAGATTAACAATACCCAATGACCCTGGAAACAAAAGGGGAGATTGCAGTCCATATTGCCTAGCTTGACAAGACAGGCATCCTGGTGCCCTGCCAGTTACCCTGAAACATACCTCTCCTGCCTGTGAAGAAATCTGGGACCCTCTGATTCTCATGAGTCTGATTCTTCCAGAGGAACAGGTGTACAGTGTCTTGGAGCTGTAAGATGTGTTCTTCGTCTGCCCATTGGCAGGTGAGTCAACTCATCTTTATTTTAAAGTCTCAGCAGGGGGTCACAGTGAGCAACATACCTGGACCAGACTCCCAGGACTTAAAGACAGGAATGCTGATTCCTGCCTTTCCGTCAGAGGTTTCCTGGGAAAACAGTTCCCGAGGGGACAGCTGCCAGAGCTGCAGACTGTGGGCTACAGAATGTCAACTAAGAAAGCCTAGCTTTGTCCATCAGAGGCTGCCTATCTTGGTCACTAGCTGAGGGGAGGCAAAAGGAGCCTGTCTCAGAGTAGGATGGCTGCCATTCTTCAGATCCCAACTCCAAAGACTCCTAAAAGGTAGGTCTGAGAGTCTGAGACAGGTCCAGCTGGGTCCTGCTGCCTCTGGACACCAGCGTCTGTGGAACCAGCATAGCCTCTATGCACCAGCACAAGGGGAGGGGCATGAAGCCCTCAATCAGAGACTAAACAAAAGACAAAGGGGCTTTTAACACAAACTTTGGGGTTAAGAAACGCCTTGTGACACACCTATTGAAATGATTGGGCCCTGCGGCCACAGGATGGTGCCACCTGTCCAAGAGCTGTGGCACCTGCTGCTAGTTTATAGAAAGCAAACACGTTGACTCTGGGTCCAGATCTTACACTCACGGCACCCCGCGGCACAGCCGAGGCCCTCCTCTGAGGAGCACCAGAACACTGTCTGTCTGATGACTGTGCATACCAGGCAGGCCCTGCTCCTGGCTCACCCGTGAGTCTGATCTGAGATGCTCACCACCTTCAGTCCTCCTACCCTCTTGCCTGCTGGGGAGCTAGAGGCACTCATCCGTGACTATCACAAGATGAAAGGTAAACCAGGTATGCGGGGGCTACTTTAGCTGAAGTGATTTGGGCCCAGGCCAGACACCTCAAGCCCAGAGAGTAGAACCGATTGCTCTTCCCCAGGCCCTCAGATGGAGAAAATGAGAGTCCACCATCATCCACGCAGACCATCCGTTGGTATGTTTTTACTACGGAGCATGCCCATGGTACAATCTATGGAGGAAGAGGGTATCTCACCGTTGGGAAAGAGGAATTTAAAAAATCTTGGCCGTCCTAGAGGGCATTTGGCTTTCCCTACAAATTGTACTGCACTGCTGGACTTCTGTCTTGGCTGACCAACAACTGGCCCTAAGACCAGTGGGGCCTATAGCTATTCTGATGACATACCACAGCCTGGTACTGCCTGAGACTCCATGGTAAAGAAATGGGTGGCACAAACCTACAGGCTGATGGAGGTCTCCTCCCAGAGACAGCTGGCAGGGCTGTTAGTAACTGACCTTCACCAGGCTACACACCTGGGGGCCACAAAACTTTCAGTTGCTCAGACCAAGGTATGCTATACCTGGACTGCACAGCCTAGCTGGGATGTCTCAGCCCCATGCCAGGTTTGTACTCAGCGCTCAAGTCAATCCAAAACAGTCCTCACCTAGGAATGGGTCCACATGAGAGACCAACACCCCCACAAACTCTGGGAAAACTGACTTAACCAAGCTCCGACCTGCTGGGCGAGGATAAAAGTTCTTGCTGATGTTTATAGATACCTTTTCTGGGTGGGCAGAAGTGTTGTTTGCCCAACACTGAAACTGCTCAATAGTAGCTAAAAAGCTCCTCCAGGAACTGGTCCCCTGAGTTGGCCTCCCCTTAGCCACAGGGTCCGACGATGTCCTGTCTTTCATAGCCAAAACCTCCCAATTAATCACCAACGCTTGAGACATAGGTTGAAAACTGCATCGTGCACACACACACACGTATGTATGTATGTATGTATGTATGTATGTATGCGTGTATGCACACCTCAGAGCTGTCCTCCAAGTCCACGACCCTTTTCCAGTCTGATGGTAGTGTTCGAGTCAGGCAGAGAGCCGAAGGGGCACTGAAACCAACTTGGCAGGAGCTCCGCATGGCGATTCTCTTCACTCCTGCAGCCCTAAAGGCATCTGGCATTGCACCATGGCTCCACCACACCCAGGTCAAGAAAGCAGAAGCCGTGATGCTGCCAAGTCCAAGTAGACTGTCTCCATAGTATGGACCAATTACAGTTAAGGTTTCATTGGCACCACGGGCCTCTCCTTCCCTGCCCCTCTTTCTCCTCCTGAGTCCTGTGTTTTGTACTGTGGGTGTGAATAGAGGGTCATAGTCCAAGCTCCACTGCCCTCAGGCTTGGACTGGTACTGAGGAAGGTATTAGCATAACTACAGACCAGGAGCCATATTCCATCTTCAGCTTAATTTACTGGTGGTGTCTGGTTGTGTGTGGGGAAAAAAAAATATTGAAATTTATCTTTTAAAACAGAAATACAGAGTTTACAGTTCTATGCATGCCCCGTGGCTGGGTTCCATAATTGCCGGAACAAGGGAGTTTCCATTACACAAACTGGATTTTGTGAAACTGAGGCTTTCTGAAAAAAATTTTAAAAAAGATTCTGGCCTTTGGGAAATGGGAAAACCAGACTCTATGCCACAGAAGGGGCCCTGGGGATAGAGTTAATCATTCCCAGCCAGAAATTGGCCAGGATTGCTGGTTATCTTAGACACCTGGCCCAAATGTTCGATTTTACCAATAAAGACTTGGGAACCAGATGCTCAGGTGAATCCTGCTAGCTCAGGGAGGCAGAGCAAGCACCCAGCCGACCTTCCTACTCAGCCTACAACGTCCCAGAAGGAAAAAGCCTTTTCCATTTCTCCATCCTGTCTTAAATACCCTTCAACCCAATGTCTCTGCTTCCTGTGTTTACTCATGTTCACTTCCTGTCAGCTGGTTTCTTGCTCCACCTCTTGACCTAGGGTTGACTTTATTTATTTCTGTTTACAGAAGGCTCTGGGATTAAAGTGTGTGCCAGGGCTGAACCACTCCACAACCGCAAACAGGTTTTTCCAGATCACAATCTTGCGGTTCACAATGGGATCAAATATCCTGCAACAGGTCCCGTACTACACAGGGATAGGAGCTAGCCAGACTGTCCATTGCCTGACAAAACTCACTGTGACTGGGGGCACACATGAATGTTCTACCCTACAGGTTAATTCATCTGGCTAACAACATTACCAAATCCCTGAAACTACTTGGTGAGCAAATGCTAGTGGCAAACTGTCCTCATCTGAGGCTTTCCTAACTTAAGGGAGGGGTTCATCAGGACCTAAAGAGGTATTAAAACAATTAGATTCTTTTGCAGAAATGATCTTACAAAATTAAAAAGGCTTAGACTTCTCATGAGATTAAAAAAAAAACTTTATATGACTTTAGGGAAAACCTGTTGTTTCTCTGTTAATTGATTAGGAGTAATTGAAAAGTAGTGTTGCCATAGTTGGGGAATAATTGGTACTAGTCTCTGTTCTCTTGGTCCCCCTGGCTATCTACTATCAACCCTGGCTGGGCCTTTAAGTCTCATTTTGATTGGATTAACAATGGGCCCCTGCATCTTAAACTATGTGGCCAATTATGTATCGTTCAGTAAAATTATTGGTCCTTAGGACCAAGTAGACATCTTCA
Organism: Psammomys obesus; assembly: GCF_907164565.1. NCBI lineage: Eukaryota > Metazoa > Chordata > Mammalia > Rodentia > Muridae > Psammomys > Psammomys obesus. The sequence goes on from NW_026596225.1 coordinate 3,728,759, forward strand.
GAGCAGGGTGAGTTCATTAAGGGCAGGGGGAATGCACACATGACTCCATGATGGAAGTACCATCCAGCATGTAGTACTCAGCACCAACTGCCAGAACTAACACAAAGGCCTAATCCATCAGTGTCCACAGTTCTGGGAACATCTCAAAGCTTTTTGACTTCTGTGGTTTTGCCTCCCGCTCGTCCCGAGGAAGGCTCAGTCTCCAATGTGATCTCAAGCACCCAGTGTAGTTTCTGGCCAGCTAGTAAAGATTTTCTGCTGGCTTCAACCCATGTCTGAGCAGTCTTCTCTGGTGCATACCCCACAACACACACATACACGCAAACACTCACACACACACGTAAAATAGGAATAAGGCTGTGTACAGCGATACACACCTTTAACCCCAGCATTTGGGAGGCGAGACCGGCAGACCTCTGTGTGTTGGAGCCCAGCTGACTGGGCAGAGTTCCAGGCCGGCCAGGACTGCATAGTAAGACACTGTCTTTAAAAAGGAGTTTAATTTTTAAAATTATGTGCATGTGCACATGCATACACATACAGGCACGCCTGCAGAGTCCGGAAGAGGCAACCAGATCCTCTGGAGCTGGAGTTTGCACGTGGTTGTGATCAGCCTGAGGTGGGTGCTGGGAACTAAAATCAGGTCATCGGCAAGAGCAGCTCACTCTTTTTTAAATTAATTTACTTACTATGTATATAATATCTGCACATTAGAGGAGGGCAGCAGAGCTCATTTTAGATGGTTGTGAGCCACCATGTGGTTGCTGCGAATTGAACTCAGGACCTCTGGGAAAGCAGCCAGTGCACTTAACCTCTGAGCCATCTCTCCAGCCCCCGAGCAGCTCACTCTTAACCGCTGTCTCTCCAGGCTTTCTCTGACTTCTGTGTTAACATCTAGAGCTCACGGCAGTGCCCCACAGGCCACCCTGGGGCTCAGAGTCTTCTGTTCGCTCCCCTCAACAGGCTGCACCGAGCACATTTTCCTCGCCTCACTCGTCTCTTTAATCAGTGCATGAGGACAAGAGGCTGTGCACAGACTACTGAGGTTGTGAGAGCCAGAACTTCTTTTTCTGAGATTCTTGTTATAGTTCAACTAAATTAGTTGAACATTTTCAGTTTGCATGAACACTCAACTTATAATCCAGTTTGGTACATATACAGGGCATGGCAAACATGAGCACACCTATAGACTGTGTATAAACACACGCAGACAGACACACAGTTGGACCAAGGGATTTTGTAGCCTTTCGTTTAGGGTTTTCATTTGTTAATTTTAAGTTATTACTAGTGATCTGATTATTTTCTCCAGAGCATTAAGTAGTACTTATTCTAAAATCTGCATATCCAAAGATGTAATTGTAGATCTTGGCATCCTTTAACATTAAAAAGATTTATTTTTATTTTTTAAGTGGGTGTGGGTGTTTTGCCTGCTTGTGTCTGTGTGCCATTTGCATGCCAAGGCCATAAGAGGTTGTCGAGCCCTTTGAGCTTGAATTAGGGGCAGTGGTGAGCTGCCCTGTGGGTGCTGGGAATTGAACCTGGGCCCTCTGGAAGAGCAGCCAGTGGCCTCAGTCGATGAGCTGGCACTCCAGCCCCCTTTTTAACTTTTCTGTGAGCTGTAATGTGTACCCTTTGATCACAGTATAAGGGGAAGGGTGTCACTGTGCTTTCACGAGAGTTAAAAAAACTGGGCATATTTCTTCAAAAGTCACATTGCAAATCAACCATGTTATTCACAAGCCAAGTATAGAATTTACAGAAGACATCAACTCCTGGTGCAGTCTTGGTCCTGACAGAATACAGGCAAAATCAAATTCTGCCCTGGGTGTGATCTTCCCTTCCCTTCTACAGCCACCGCTGCTCCCTGAGGTAACTGCAGGCCTTGGACTTGGGACAGAGGTGAGGGTACGTGTTCTCAGCTTTCTCTCAGGGAACAGAGAAGTTTCAGCTCCATGTTCCTCACACTTATTATTCACTATGGTGGGGAGGCAGGTTGTGGTACGTGCCTGTGCTTGGTCCAGTGTTAGTGTGGAGCCTGCCTGACCCAGACGCCTACCTCACTGCTTTTTTGTTTTTTGTTTATTGAGACAAGGTTTCTCAGTGTAGCCTTGGCTGTCCTAGACCAGCCACGGTCACTTTGTAGACCAGGCTGGCTTTGAACTCACAAAGATCTGCCTCTGCCTCCCTGAGTGCTGGGATTACAGGCCTGCGCCACGGTGCCAGCTACTTCACTGCTTATTAACCAAAGAGATTAACTATTGGATCCACTGTGTGTGTGATGTGTGTAGGGAGGGTGTATGGTGGCAGCGGTTCTAAACACGTGGGTCACGACCCCTTTTGGGGTCCAACAACCTTCTCACAGGGGTCACCTAAAACAATCGGAAAACACAAATATTTACATCCTGATTCATAATAGTAGCAAATTCCACGTATGAAGCAGAAACAAAGATAATTTTATGGCTGGGGCGTCAGCACAATATGAAGAAATTGCAGAACTGTATTAAAGAGTCGCAGCGTCGGGAAGGTTGAGAACCACTAGTGTATGCATGGTTTGCCGACAGACCTCGACAAGGGAGTGAGGGCACGGGAAACGGTGAGAGGGCCACAAGTCCTGGGAGGTCCTTTGTGAACTTGATTGCCTTTGACTTCAAGGGGTATTTACTGTGCCTTCTGTATCTTCACTTTTAAAACACTGATTATATTCTTACACGTATTAAGTGCAGGAATGTGCGTGAGTGCAGTGTCCCGGAAGCCAGAAGAGGGCGCCAGATCTCCTGGCGCTGTAGTTACAAGAGGTTGTGAGATGCCAAGAGCGGATGCTGGGAACAAACTCGGGTCCTCTAGAAGTACAGTGCTTGCGCTTTTACCTGCTGAGAACATCTCCAGCCATCAATCTTCATGTTTTCCTTTTTTAATATTTATATATTTGTTATGGATACAGTGTTCTGTCTGCATGTACACCTGCACGCCAGAAGAGGGCACCAGATCTCACTGTGGATGGCTGTGATTGCTGAGAATTGAACTCGGGACCTTTGGAAGAGCAGCCAGTGCTCTTAACCTCTCAGCCATCTCTGCAGCCCCACAATCTTCCTTTTCCTTCCCTCCCTCCTCTTACACAGCGCTACTTTGGTCCAAGTACTGCTGCTGTCTCAGCCTCCAAGTGCTCGAAGGAAGTGAGGTAACCGGTGACTTTGTCTGGGAACCCAGTGGGATCCTCCTGTGGAGTCCAGCCTCCTGGGCAGCTGAAGGTGCTGGCGCAGGCCTGTTGTTGAGTGTTGGTTATGGTGCGGACTACAATTACCAGCACGCCCCGCGAAGCTCCGAGTCAGATCTCGCGCGACTTTCGAAGGTCTGGGGCTGGTCTGAGGTTCAGCTGCCGGCCGGCAGTAGTCCTCCGTAGGGGAGCACTTTCTGCGCCCTCACCATGGCTCGGCTCTGCTCAGCCCCGCAGCCTCTTGGGCCATCTGGGGCCTCGGAACCTCTTTAGTGCCGGAGTTCGGGCCGCAGGCGGCGGGCGAGCAGGTGACGGACCGCGGCCTGGCGGTGCTGGGGACAGCCGGAGCCCCGGGACGGCGCGGCCTGGGGGCCGAGTGGGGGCCTCGGTCCACCCTAGCGGGGTTGTAGGGCCCCCGGGAAGATCCCCCAGGGAGCCTCCAAGCACCCGCTTGCCGCGAACCTGCCGACTTAGCGTTAAGGAGTGGGACCATGGAAGGCTCTGGCCAGGCTTTACTCGTCCCAGAGGCTTTGTTTTGTACCTCCTGAAGGAGAGTGGTGGGCTTGGGGTCGCTAAGGGAGAGGGGAAGGACGAGTGTCTGGCTTGCGGATGACCTCTGGACCGCGGTGAGTGGCCCCTGTAGACCTGGACAAAAATTTGGGTCGGCAATGCCTGCTGTGCATTGCAGTGCAAGGGCTTTAAAGACAAGTTCTGTGTGAGGTGCGCTCGCTGTTAGTCGGCGTTAGAAATACGGAGAAGGTCTTCTATGTTGCATAGCCCGTTTCTGTCAAGGGGAAATGCTATATCATCCGGCGCCTGAGGATGATAGTGGGAAATGAACGAATGTCCATCGTTTGGTGGACGTATGAGCACTGTGCCAACCCTGGTTGGTTATTGTTAGAGCCTTGGCATGGACTCTTCCTCGGACGCTTTGCTAATTTGCAGCAGCTGGCCTGTGCTCCTCATTAACATCTGTCTGTCCGCGTCCATCGTCATTTCACTGTGGTGAGGTGTCTGCCTTCCCTGGCGTGTTGCCTTCACCTTCTCAGTTGTCAAGATGAGCCAGTGGATAGGGTGAACCCTTGAACTTTATCCTTTTCGGGGTGTGTTGTCACTCCTTGGTTGTCGTGTATGTTTCAGCCTTGTTAACAAGCCATAAACCTGTGTGTCTGTCGAAAGAACAGCACTGGAGTTACCCTCTGCTGTTCAGGAGACGCCCTTTGTTATTTTCATTAGGTGGCAGGTACTCAGCTCCAGATTCCGTATAGAAGGAACACCTGGACCCCAGCCTATCAATGGCGTCAAGACCACCAGAAGTACCTGGTAAACTGAGTTCTTTTTGATTGTCGTTTTAGTATTCTCTCATTAGCCTCTCAGTCTCAGTATAAACCCAGATCCTAGGGCCTCCTCCCTTAGTGTATGACAGTATTTATACTAAAGGAGGAGAATTAATGTGTTTGTAGGATATGTTGGTGTGATTAAATTGCCACGTTTTGAGGGTGGTGAGGGTAGGGTGGAGGTCTGGTCAAAAGGTGCAAACCACTGTTAAATCTTATTTTAAAAAAAATATTTGCATCAACATTTAGTGTGTTCTTGGTCTTGCACAGTAGTGCCCAAGTTGCTGAGGTATGGGATTGTTCCAGAATGGTCAATCTGAATGAGTGGAGTCTCTGCTTCTCAGAAGTGGAGATGGTGTTGCCTACTGGTCTGTTGTAAAGATTAAACACTTTTATCCAGGTGGCACAAGGCATTAATCCCAGCACTCAGGGAAGCAGAGGTAAGCGGATCAGTGTCAGTTCGAGGTCAGCCTAGTCTGCAAACTGAGTCCAGGACAGCCAAGGCTACATATAGAAACCCTGTCTCAAAAAAAAACCAACAAACAAAACCAAAACACTTTTTTTTCTTCTGAGACAGGTTCTTTCTGTGTAGTTCCAACTGGCCTGGAACTCTATTTAGACCAGGCTAGCCTTGAACTCACAGAGATCTTTCTGCCTCTACCTCCCAAGTGCTTTGTTTAAAGGCATGAGCTACCACACCAGGCTTAAACAAATTTGCAGATGGAGTTAAAAGTTGTTGATAAATCTGCATTTATTGCTCAAAAAAGTTTTTTGTGTTTTGTATGAGAAAGAAACTCACTTTGTAGACCTGCTGTCCTGGAACTCACAGAGCTCCTCCTGCCTCTGCTTCCTGAGTGCTGGGATTAAGAGTGTTAACCATGCCTCGCTCAAAAAAGTTTTTGATCTCCTGAGTGATTTCCTAGTGGGCAGTACTTGGTCTTGTTTTTAGGAGAGATCTTAAACGTGGTTTAGGCAGGTTAACAGAAGTTAGGTAGGTCAGTGGAGGCTTCCCTCCTCTGCCCTGATGTCTTGTCTTTACCATCATGCGTGCCCGCCATTCATACGGGATTGTCATAACCCCCGTAAGCGTGCAGAGCTGCCGTGTTGCACTTTTAGGTCAATGCTTTGGAGCATGGAAGCATGTGTGGGCACAAGGTGTGAGCCCTGGCTGTGCGTCGACTGCACATTTGCTAGCTGTGTGGTATTGCTTATGTTCTGTGCCATGGCTTCCTGAGCTGGGAGATGGAAAGAGAGTCTGGTTAATGAGGGTTCAATATGAGGAGGGTGTAAGTGCGCAGTGACTTTTGTTTGCATGTCTGTTTAGTTGAGATAGCAATGCACATACTCTAAGCTCACCCACACAAAGTGGGGGAGTTACTGGTTGGGTGTGTCATTAGATTGTGCATCCATCAAATTAATCTACTTACAGAGCATTTTCATGCCCCCAGAAAGACTTTGTACCGGTTAGGAGATACACCCCATTGCTCTCTCTCTCTCTGGCCCTTGGCGACCATAACCTCTTGGGTTGTCAGTTATTAATATTGGCAGTAGTCACATGGGTCTCCTTGCTGTTTAAGTGGAATTTGGGGGTTTGGACTTGGTGCCAGGCAGACTGCTCTCTTGAAGGGCATGATTATACAAAAGCAAAAGTATCACCTTGAAGGCAGGTTCTGGATCAGTGAACTAGACAGACAAACCTTGCTCTCTGCTGTGGCACAGCTGAGAGTGCCCTTGAAGCATCTTGGTGCCTTTGTCGCAGCTGGACATTCTAGCAGTCAGTTCCCTGTGCACAGGAATGGCAGGATCAAGCTTGTAGTTGATGAGAGTGGCTCTCAGAAATGTCTGTGTGTGGTGTGGTGGTGCACACCTTTAATCCCAGCAGTCCAGAGGGAGGCAGAGGCAGGTGGATCACTGTGAGTTCAAGGCCAGCCTGATCTACAGAGTGAGTTCAGGACAGCCAAGGTTATACAGAGAAACTCTGTCTAGAAAAACAAAAAACAAACAAACAAACAAACAAACAAAAAAAGTCTGTGATGAAAAATGTTTAACTCACCAGAACACTAGAAACTAGACCAGACCTCAGACTGTGTGAACTGATCCTGTACTTCTCTTTGTGGGGAGACACGAAAGGCACGGGGCTTGTCATAAGCGTGGTCGAGCCTCAGCTAGCCATTTTGTCTACAAAGTGAGGCAGAGTTGTTCACAACTAGGGTTTAGTTTCCTCATCAGACGAGACAATGTCGGGCTATGGAGTGAGAGGGAAGGAAAGGGAGAAGATACCTTCTCTCTTTTCTAGCCTCTTCAGTCTTGTGCGACTGAGGTAGTTTAGCGTACAAGTTTTGAAATGAAACAAGTTTGAATTTTGACTAGAAATTGTGCTTTGAAGTTGAGACTTTGCCTAGGTAATTTAAAATTGGGGTTAAGGTTCTTTAGTCTATAAGAATGGATTAGGATCTGGTGATTAAAGGATCTATGCCTTTAATCCCAGCACATGGGAGGAGCTGAGGGAGAGCACTCACAGAATTTGAGGCCAGCTATATAGTGAGTACAGGACTACATAGCAAGACCTTGTCTGAAGGAGGAGGAGTGGAGACAGGATCATGTTGCTGAGAAGGTGGTGGAGACTCTGAGTGTTGTGGGTGAGGAAGGCACTCAGCACTCCCTCCCCTGACTGGATCGTGTGTCACAGGCAGACTTCCCTAAGTAAGTTTCGAGGCTTTCTTGTCTACAGATTGACTTACAGCCACCAGCATGTTCAGCTGATATCCTGTAATGACAGGTGTCTTTGTTCTTAGCTCTTGCCCCCAGTGGGCCTCTAGGCAAGATGTCCCTGCCCATCGGGATGTGCCGCCGGGCATTCAGCTATGATGATGCCCTGGAGGACCCTGCGCCCATGACTCCTCCTCCATCGGACATGGGCAGCATCCCCTGGAAGCCAGTGATTCCAGAGCGCAAGTATCAGCATCTCGACAAGGTACCTTAGCCTGCTGACTGCTTCTGGCAGACTCACCCCCTTTGTCCTCCTGCTCCAGAAGCCCTCAGTGATTCTCTGTCCCCACAAACTCAGGCAGCAGCTTCCCCCATTATCTATCTTCTGTGCCCTTTTACAAGTTCAAAGCTCGAACAGTAGTGTCAGCTATATAAGATTCTTCTGGACTCTACTTCTGCAACTAAAAGCTGACCTCCAGACCCTCCGTACCTGAGTTCTGATGAGTCCTTCTTTGTAGAGTCTCTGTTATCCAGCCATAGAGTTATTGGGGTGTCCTCTTAGACACAATGAGACAGTGGGGGATAGGACCGAGGTCTGCATCTAAGATTAACTTACATTGCAAACATGCCTTCTGCTCATCGCCGGATTACTTTCATGTGGTCCTACCTTTATGCACAAGATGAAGTTTTACACTGCAGGATGTGCTGTCATGGCAGTGTGCAAAAATTTCAGATTTTGGGGCACTTGAGAGTTTAGGTTTTGAGTGGTAACTCTCAGTTTGTATTCTATTGCAGTGTTAAGCTGAAGGTCTGGTGTAGAGTCCAAAAACAAAGCTTGTTTTGTGACTGGCATCAGCCTGGGTCTCTTGAACACCTACTGAGCTTTTGCTCATGTGCCTTTCCCTGTGCTGGCAGGAGCGCGGCACCGTCTTCTCAGGCTCCTCCACAGCTCCATGTGCACACAGCTGGTTGCCTGCAGGTCACTGTGAGCACTGTGCCGCCGAAGCTTGTGCTCTCAACCTCTGACACCCATGGCGGGAATGCCAGCAAGGTCTTCCTATGGCCTGAGTGACCCAAGAGCTCAGACAGGGCATTTGACCTGCAGCCCCACTTGGGGCCTGAGGAAGCAAGCACTGAGGGTGTGCTGAAGCAGACCTACAATGGATCCCAAGTGGTTTGTGACTTGCACACAGTTTTACCCCTGAGCATAGTTGCCTCTGTCTGAGAGAGGGGAATTCTTGTCTCACGGGTGTTGTGGAGCCTTAGAGGCCTGGTGTGGAGCTGAGCTGAGTCTGATTAAGGATTTCTGTTTTCCTTGTTGCACTCTCAGAACAGAGGCTTCTTTCTAAGCGCTGTCCTCCACGGCTCTGTGGAGAACTCCTTATGTCAGTTGTCTGCTGTAATCTTACCCAGCAGCTGTTGAAGAGAAATGCTTTGTTTAAAAACAGTGGGGAGACTATAAGAACTGTGGCAGCCTGCATAAGGGGGGTCTCGAGTCTGAGGCCAGCAGGAGCCCCACCAAAGAAACAACAACTACAATAAAAACCTGTATAAAAACAGCCAAAAAACCCCAAACCAACCAGCCAATCAAAAAACTGCCCCTTTTTTCAAGGCTGTTCTAGAATTGCCTGGTTGGGCTACAGAGTGAATTCAAGGCAAGTCCAGGCAATTTAATGAGATCTTGTCTCAAAATAGTTGTGAAAAAAGGGCAGGGAATATGGTGGAGTGCTCAGTGAGCGTGTGCCACGCCCTGGGTTCAGTGCCCAGCCTGGGAGACATGTGAGCCTTGTGCAGTGGTCCAGTTTCCTTTCCTGTTGCTGTGTAACAGGCAACTCCAGGAAAGAGGGCTTATTTTAGCTCACAGTTCAAGGTCTGCCCATCCTATTGGGGAAGTCAAGGTGGAAGAACTTGAAGGAGTGGGTGTGTCTCAGGAGCAGAGAGGAGAATGGTTGCTGTCTCCGTCTCCATTTTATACCGCCGGGGTGGATCTTCCCACATCAAATCACAGTCAGTTACAAGGGCTCACAGACACTCCAAGGGCTAACGGAACTTAGAAAGTTCTTCACAATGCCAAAGGCCTCTCTGCCAGCTGATTTTACATTCCATCAAGTTAACACTAACCATTACGTTTGGGAGTTTGTTAGGAACATACATTTTATTAAAAACAAAACAAAAACAAAAAACTACTACTATTATTATTATTTTTTTGTGTGCTGGGGATAAAATCCAAGGCTTCACATAAACTAGGCTAGAGACATTTTTTTTTTAAAGATGTGTTTATCTGTATGAGTACTCTATTTGCATGTGTGCCTGTATGACAGAAGAGGGCATCAGATCCCATTATAGATGGTTGTGAGCCACCATGTGATTGCTGGGATTTGAACTCGGGAACATCTGGATGACCAGCCAGTGCTCTTAACTGCTGAGCCATCTCTCCAACTGTGGAGACAGATTCTTCGTTTTTTTCTTTTGACATAGGGTCTCACTGTTTAGCCAGTCTTCAGAGTGCTGGGACTATAGATGGCCACACTGTACTCTGTGGAGGCCTGTGTCTCCCCTCTGACAGTGCAGACCTACCAAGCAGCCCGGAATGTATTTGGCCAGAATTCAGAGGAGTAATGCAGGGCCGGGCCTGAGCAAATGCTCTGCTCAGCTGAGGAAGGCTTAGCACTGGGCCATGGTCAGTGCTTTGGAGGCAGTGTCTGTTCCAGTTTGTTCTGTCCCCCTGTCCTTTCTTCTCTCTGTCCCTCATTACTGTGTTCTCAGTTGTGGAGACAGGGTTTTGGTAGATATTCCAAACTTGCCATAAACTACTGTGTAGCCCAGGCTAGATTGAATTCACACTAATCCTCCTGCCTCAGCCTAACATTGGATCCGTGTGTGCCATCAAGCCCAGAGTTTCATCTGTAGTCTTAGGAGCAGGCAGAGGAAAGTTAGGTCTCAGGGCTCCAAACTCTTCCCATGAAGTCCATTCCTGTTGTCACTTTGGGCGAGTGGAGGTGACCATTGCTGTCCCTGTCAAGTATTTCTTCACTTCCAGGTCCCGGATTCTTAGAACTCTTTCTTAAAGAAGTGAGTGCAGGCGTGTGGTCCCCTGCCCCGCTCATGTGCTTCCTTACCTCTCTTGAACAGACAGAGGAAGGCGCGGCCAGTGTCTCTTCCCTTGCTGTGACTCCATCAACAGCCACTGACAGTGCAGACAAGGCGCCTGTGGTGAAGGCTAAAGCTACCCATGTCATCATGAATTCCCTGATCACAAGTAAGGCCTTCAGTCCAGCAGAGTAAAGCGAGCGAAGGAGAGCGTGGGCCTCAGCTGCCCGTGGCTCAAGCAGGTCTGCTTTTGTGGGGCTGCACACAAGAGTGTGTGCTGGACCCCTCCGCTCTGCCTCATTGAGGAGGCAGGTTTGCTCTTAAGGGTCTCATTGGTTAGATACAGTCCTGCTGTTGCTTGATACAGTCTGTTTCCTGTTTTGACCAGTGGACAAGACCACGTGGACAAGTTACTTAATACTAGATGCTGTGCCCACTTTTCTGAGGTCGGGGATGCAGCTGGCAGGCTGATCGCAGGGCCGCAGAGTTGATTAGCAGGAGCTTGATCTCCTGCTGTTGCTGACCTAGAGAAGGTGACACACAGGGTAGTGCCTTGTGCCATTACATAGGATTGTTTCGGTTTTGTTTAGCGACAGGGTCTTTTTGCTGTGTGCCTGTTGGCTGTAAACTCAAGACAGGCCTCTTGCCTGAGTGCTTGAGTGCTGGAGTTATAGTCATGTGCCACCATACCCAGCTATTTCAGAAATTGTTCATACAGCATTTACAAACGTATATATACTGTCACAAACAGATTTTTGATAGTGCTGGCCATGGTCTTGTACATGTTAGTCTACCAGGAAGACCAGGTTTGGTGCTTCAAGTTTCTTTAGCATTTAGAATGTGTCATTGATGGTCCTAATGAGGCTTGATATGAGAGCCATCTTTTTTCTTTTTAAACTTACTATTATTTTTTAAAAATTATTTATGTGTATAATCTGTGTACTTGAGAGTATCTGGGGGAGGGTGTGTGTGAGAGAGAGAAAGACAGAGAGAGAGAAAGAGAGAGAGAACATATCTGAGGAGATCAGAAAATGGCATCAGATCCCCAGGAGCTAGAGTTACAGATAATTGTGAGCTAGCCATTGTGGGTGCTGGGATCTGAACCCGGGTCCTCTGGAAGAGGAGCAAAATAGCATTGAGCCATCTCTCCAGCTCCACATTTTTTTTAAGTTTTTTTTTTTTAAATGTGTATTTAGTGTGAAGGTATCAGATCTCTTGAAATTGGCATTACAGACAGTTGTGAGCTGCCATGTGGGTGCTGGGAATTGAACCTAGGTCCGTTGGAAGAGCAGACAGCACTCTTAACCACTGAGCCATCTCTTCAGCCTGCTCCAGTTCCACATTTTAAACTTCTGTCACAAGTTACTGAAGCTGCATCCTTCTCAAGGATGTGGTGGGTGTGTGGGGTTGATTGTTCAGTGTGGTGGCTCTGCATGTCAGCAGTAGTACCCTCACCGGCAGGGGCTGCCCAGCGGTCCTCCTTGGTTGCCTCGTCTGTCAAAGCTCTTCACTTTCCCCTGGGGCATCAGGTTTTTTTTGCTCAGTTCTGGCCAGTTTACTCAAAAAGTCAAAGTCTAGACCCACTTGAAGCAGCAGCTCCTACTTGTATTCTGTAGCTGGACTGTTCTGGCTTCTGAGGGCACTTGGCATGCACCACAGATACACATGCAGGCAGCACACTCGTGCACATAGAAAGTGCAGTGCCTGAACCCCACAGTCCTCAGCTGCCATGCTCATGCAAAGTGTGCAAAGTTTGTAGACTAGGAAAAAAAATCTTTTTCATTCCATGGTGTGAGTGACTTGTGAACTAACTGTATAGTCAAAAGAACGTGGTTAGCTAGCCAGGACAGCAACAGGGAGAAACTTGGAATCTGTGGGCCTGGGCTAGTTAAAGGCAGGTGGCTGTGCTGTGACTCTGGCTGGTGCTTTGGTGTCAGCTGGCAGGAACACGACCTGCCTCTCTTTGGCAGGGTTTCTGTGCAGGTGGTTAGTTGGGAGCTTACTGATTTGGAATTCTTACTATGTCCAGATGTTGGGTGCCTTCTGCTTGCTGTTACTAATGAGGTGTGAGAGTGAGAGGAGGCAAGGCATCCAGCATCTCTTCAGGGCAGCTTGCTTCTCAGTGTGCTCTGTCAGGGCCTGTCTGGGGCACTCTTTACTCTCCAGTGGGCAGTGTGTCATTTTGCCTGTGGGAGAACAGAGACCTGTGTTGTCCCAGCTGGTTTGCGACTGGTTAGGGGGTAATGATGCTATCCTTTCTTTAGAACAGACTCAGGAGAGCATCCAGCGTTTTGAGCAACAGGCGGGCCTGAGAGATGCTGGCTACACACCCCATAAGGGCCTCACCACGGAGGAGACCAAGTACCTCCGAGTGGCAGAAGCCCTCCATGTAAGTGAGCAGAATCGTTCATAGGTGAGGTACGCTTGTGGTTTTCAAGTTCCCAGCTTAGCAAGGAGAGAATGGGCAAACAGACAGGGCTGTGCTGCTCAAGTGGCACTCCTGGGTGAAGGCCTGCTTCACACAAACACAAACAAACAAACAAACAGCCCCTCAGGCTAGCTTGAACTGTAGTCCTGCCTCTGCTTCTCAAGTGCTAGGATTACAGGTAAGCACCACCATGCATGTCACCAATTTAGACTTGACTTTTGTAAAAATTAAACTCAGAAGCCGGTTGTGGTGGTACACATCCACGGGAGGCAGAGGCAAGTGGATCTCTGAGTTCTAGGCCAGCCTGGTCTACAAAGCAAGGACAACTAGGGCTGTTTCACAGAGAAACTCTGTCTAGAAAAACAAACAAACAAACAGAAAAAAAAAAAAAAGGAAATTCTGGAGCTGGGTGTGGTGGTTCACATCTTTAATCCTAGCATTTGGGAGGCAGAGGCAGGTACATCTCTGAGAGCCCAGGCCAGCCAGGGCTACACTAAGAGAGCCTGTGTTGGGCTGGGGTGGGTTGGGGGTGGGGAGGTTTATTTAGTGATGGTTAGTGTTTTGCTACCCGATTTCGAGCCAGAGCCTCATACATACTGGGTAGTTCAGCCTCTCACCCCTTGTTTTTTGTTTCATGGACTTATTTTCTATATATGGGGTTTTGTCTACACATATATCTGAGCCCCACTTCTGTACCTGTTCCTGCAGAGGCTGGAAGAGAGCATCAGATCCCCGGATCTAGAGTTAGAGAGGATTGTGAGCTGTCCTGTGGGTGCTGGGGACTGAACTGGGGTCCTCTGGAAGAACAGCCAGTGCTCTCACTGCCACGGCTCCTCTCCAGCCTCATCCTCTACTTTTTGAGATGCATCTTTCTGTGTAGTTTAAAGCTGGACTCAAAGTCATGGTTTTCCTGCCTCAGCTTTTCAAGTGCTGGGATTACTGCAATGTCACCATGCCTGGCTATGATGAAATGCTTTAATGATTTTCTTTTAAAAGTTTTGTCTTTTCACATTTGTTTGTTTGTTTTTGTATATGTGTTAGTTCATGCCATGGAACACATGGAGGTCAGAGAAAAACTTGTACAGTTTGGTCTTTCCGTCCACTCTGTAGCTTGTTAGCCTGGCAGCCAGTGCCCTTTCCTACTAATCCATCTCACTGTTGTTCACAGGGTTCTTTCAGAGAGGCACTTTATACTGAGTGGTGCTATGACTCATGTGCTTAGACAGTCTTGACATTGATCCGTGGAAGTAGATTCTATGCACTGTTTTGTAAGTAAAGAATGAACTGGAGAGAGAAATCAGGCAGGAAGGTACCTGCTACAGAACCATGAGCACCATTCCCTAGAAACCACGGATAAGGCCAGCCATGGTGGCATGTGCTGGCCGTCTCGCTGTATTCCTGGAGCTTGCTGACCAGTCGGCCTAGACTAATTAACCCCAGATCCCAGGAGAGACAGTCTCAAAAGACCAAAAAGCTAAGGTGGTGCCAGACAGATGCATGTCTGTATGCACAGCACTTGGAGGCAGAGGCGGTTGTGTATTCGAGACTAGCCTGATTTATATGGCGACTTCTAGGACATCAGGAGCTTACATGGTGAGACCCTGTCGCAAAACACCCAAAAAGCCCAGGCTAGGTTCGTACCTTTAATCCTAGCACTGAGGCAGGCAGATCTCTGAGTTGGAGGCCAGCCTGGAGGCCATCCACCCTGTTGGTGGCCTTTGGGGAGGTCTCTGTGTGCACGCTGAACCCTTGAGTGCATGTACATACATGCAGGCGGTCACTCAGACACACGAAAGTAAGTCTCTAAAGAAAGAGAAAAGTCCAAGTGACCACTACAAGTTCCTTTGGGCTTAGGGAGAACATAGCGTAAAAGATGGTGGACAGTGTGTGCGTGGGGCGGGGGAGGATATAGGACACCGTGAACGGGCTGCCTTGTGAATGAGTATACCAGATGAATCTGCAGGCTAAGTTTAAAAGTCACTGCTGGGAGATATCGTGTTGAGTTGGTATCCATTTGAGTTTCGACAAGACAGATGCTACTCGAGAGGGCTGTCAACTTAAACAAATTGATATGTTGAAAGTCACGTTAGGTCCAGAAGTGTATCCCTCATGGAGGACAGGCACCACTACTACTGGAGCTTAGACCTAAAAAAGCCGCTGACTCTCTGCTAAGCTGTCAGTCTGTTGGTGGTATTTTGACAGTGCTGTGAGGCGGTTGGCTGTGGGAGAGAGGACAGAGAATGAGGTAGGCTTCGTAGAGGAAGCATTTCACTAAAGAGGACAGCAAGCCTGAGTCTTGGCTTTGAAAGCTGAGAAGGGCAGGGGTTGTACTGAAAGACAGGAGCAGAATTGCAGGCCAGGCCAAAGGGTTATACAGCCGTATGGCTGTTTCCCTAAATGACTTGGCTTTGTTGGAAATATAAGTTCTAGTGCCCAGCTTGTAGCATAAGTGTTTGAGATGCCAGAGTACAGTTCCCTAGAGACACGGACTCTCATGCCTGCCTGAAGTTAGGATGTGCACCAGCACACGTATGCCCAGGCTGATCTGCTTTGTGTCTGGTCTCACTGTGAAATGCCTTTTCTCACCCATGGGACAGAAACTGAAGCTGCAGAGTGGAGAGACAACAAAAGAAGAGAAGCACCCTGCTTCAGCCCAGCCCAGCCCCAGCAGCACCCCTCACTCATCCCCTAAGCAGAGGTCCAGGTGAGCTTTCCTGGGTGCTCTGAGCCCGTGTCTCGAGCCGGTGCTGAGATGAGGCTGGGCTCCAGCCTGTGGCTTCTTGTTGCTTAGATGTGAGATTCTTCTAGTGACACAGGAAGAGGACATACAGGAACATATATTTACTTCTCTGTTCCAGAGGCTGGCTCCCCTCTGGCTCCTCCACAGCCTTACCTGCCCCGAATCCTCACACCATGGATCCTGGCAGTGGAAATGATAGGAACTCAGCAGACAAATGGAGCCTCTTTGGACCGAGACCCCTGCAGAAGTCTGATTCTGGTAAGGCAGTTCTTTCAAAGAGCAGCAAGGCCCCTGGCCACTGTGTGGGCCGGGGACTATAATCTGCTCCATCTTCCTCGGCAGGTTTTGCCATCCAGGCTTACAAAGGTGCACCGAAACCCTCTCCTATGGAGCTCATGCGTGCCCAGGCCACACGAGTAGGTGAAGATCCAGCAACCTTCAGGCCGCCTAAGATGGACATCCCAATGATAGAAGGGAAGAAACAACCAACTCGAACCCATACTATCAAACCCCGTGACCTGAATGTGCTCACACCCACTGGCTTCTAGAATGCTTTCTGTCCAGGCTCTTCAGCTTTCCCTGGGCTCTGACATAGGAGTGACATAGTTAACTGAGGCCTAGTGACATTGTACAGATTGTCCCTGTGTGAGAGGAACCATTTTGCACTGCTTTCAGGTTGGTGGAAAATGTCAGAAGTGTAGAGTGGAGAACCTATTATTATTATTTTTTTAATCATTTATCCTAGAGAGGGACTCTGACCCTTGCTTTCCTAGGTAAATAGTGCTGGTGCGCTTTTAAAACTAAGGCCTCTTGATTCTTTTTCCATGATCACTATGAGCGGCAACAAGTCACGACAGATGTGCCCGCCAGCTAGTGTGGACAGCCTGTGGCCTCCTGGCGTGCTTTAGCCTTGTATGTGGGCCTGGACTTGTCTGAGAGTGGCGTACAGCTCACACCTACGCTTGGCAGGACCCTGGTCTCTAAGCTCAACTACAGGGTATGTAGCCCTGTCTGTCCTAGAGCTAGCTCTGTAGACAAGGCTGGCCTTGAACTCAGAGATCCACATGCCTCTGCCTCCAGAGTGCTGGATTAAAGGCAGGTACCACCGCTGATCAGCTTAGGTTCTTTTTGTTGATTAGTCACTGCACCACTTTTTTGTCCGAATGGGCCCTTATCTGCTGTGTCAGAACAGTAGTACCCACAGCCCCTTTTCTTTTACACTTCAACATGAAATTAGCTCCTGATTAAGTCTACTGGTTTCATATTGGCGAGTGGTTCCTCCCCCCACCTTCCATTACTGGCCTTACTCATGCTAGGAAAGTGCTCTACCACAGAGCTTCACCCCTAGTGTGCTGTCTTAGTTGTGTGTGTTTTGGTTTTTGAGATGGGTCTCACTATGTAGTCCTGGCTAGCCTGAACTCGCCCAGTAGACTCAGAGAAGATCTACCTGCCTCTGCCTCCCAGTGCTGGGATTAAAGGCATGTACCACCACTCCCAGCTTAAGCCTGTGTTAGGGTAAAGTAGACACAACTGGCTTGGGTTCTCATGGCTTCATGCAGGTTCTCATGAGCTTGGTGTCACCTTATTCTACCAAGTTAGCCTCATATGTTCAGTAACATGTCTTATGGAGGAAAGGCTGCAGGGAAATGCTCTTCCCTTTGTCCTCATTGTCCACAGGGTTTGCTAGGTCACTTAGATAGCAGTTTGTTTACATAATGAGCTAACCTCACAGAGAAGCCCTGGAGTCTAAGATTGCTGTAAAATTAATTTATTTGTGTTATCTTGTATTGACAATAAAAATCTTTACTACTTTCTCAAAGTCAGGTCTTTATTGTCCATCCTGCCTGCCCCGTAGTGGAGCCTGAGCATCGTAAACTTGGTGCCTTTTTACTGTATCTTTTGGCATCAGATAGTTCTTTAACAGGCTGTATTCTTTTGCTTCTTTGCCTGCTTTCTTAGATTTAGTAAACTGGCCACAGGTCCTATTCTTAGGCAGTTTAAAAAGTCTAATATAGAATGTGCTCT
Organism: Psammomys obesus; assembly: GCF_907164565.1. NCBI lineage: Eukaryota > Metazoa > Chordata > Mammalia > Rodentia > Muridae > Psammomys > Psammomys obesus. The sequence continues at coordinate 3,746,302 of NW_026596225.1, forward strand.
ATTCAGGAAAAACTAACGTCTTTCCAGAAACAGGCCGCCAGTACCTTGAGCGGTGTAACACTGATGGAGACGGTTCACAGAAGGGGTCTTTCACATCTTGAGTGGAAATGCTGGACATATAGTGCACATCGTATTGTCTGTTTCAAAAGCATAGATAAATAATTTAATAAAAAATATATACACCTTGTATATTTAAGCCATATTTGAATAGGCTAGGTAACAATTATAAAAAAAAAAAAAGATATATACTGAAGAGTTATAAACTTATTACAACCTACAGATAAACAGGATAGGTTTGGTCCTGTGACATCCCTAACTGCTGCTCACACTTCAGAGCTTCCAGGGAGCTGGCCAGGCAGGAGGTATTCTCGGTGCTTAGAAGCCTGGTTGCCTCAGTGCTGTGGGGCAGGCTCCGTGTCGGGGTTCAAGTCAGCAGCGTAGAAGAGCAGCAGCTTCAGCAAATGCACTTTGTCTTGGAGCTGTGGGACCAGAGGTTCTCCCAGTATGTGGACCAGGCGGCTTCGGAAGGCCTCAATCTGCTTCTCCACATCCACCACCGTGATGTCATCTCCTTGCTGAGGTTTGGGCTTAATTCTTTTGATGATTAAGTCTTTACGATCAATCACTGAACTCCGGAGGTGCTCTGTAAGAGGGAAGGAGCCAAACAGATCTGCTTTTTACTCCCTGGGATCTAAAAGCTCAAGTCCAGTTTTATAAGGAAGGCCAAGTGCTGGCTACTAGGGGACAAGTCAAAAGGTCATGTGAGTTACTGTGAGAACCCATTTCCAGATCTGTGTTCTTGCCTCACTGATTGTCAAGAAAAAACTACTGTGCTTGGCATGGTGGCAGTTCTCTGGAAGAGGAGTAAGTGGTCTTACCTGTTGAGCAATCTCTTCAAGAAACTATATACTGAAAATATTTCAGTTTTTTTCAGTGGACTTAATAACTCTATACTAAATAAAACTATTTTGTGATAACCACTTAAGAAAAAATTTTCCTGAGTTAATTTTATTTTTATACTTATTTAGTGTGTTTTTATACCTTTCATCGAGGGTGCTAAGAATGCACACACCTGTACCTGTTCTGGGCCTGACAATGCACCTGCTGACGTTTAGTTACAAGGACTGGGCACAGTGCAGTGGTAAAGCACGTGTCGGGCATGAAGAGGCTTGCGCTCACTTGTTAGCCTCACCACCTCAACCCCTGGAGTTTAGTTGTAAGGTTGAAGCAGAAAAGACGCCAGGCAGGCAGGCTGAAATGAAGCTAACGGTGATGGAATAGTTACTACTTTTCCTCATATGAGAATAGTTCTAAGTTACACAGCACCTGTATTTTAGAGAAGAGAACCTAGAAACATGTAATCCAGGATTTAGGAGGTTGAGGCAGTATAGCTGTAAGTTCAGTGCCAGCATGGACAGAGAAAGAGAAAGAAAGGGAGAGCTAAAAAAAAAAAAAAAAGTGCTGCACAGCATTCTTGGTCTTAGGCCTAAGCAGGCCTATGAGGTCTCTTTCTATGTAACATCACTGAGTTAGAGTCCACCGTATCACGATCAAGGGCAAGTAAAACTTCCTCGTTACACTGGGCAGTGGTGGTGCACTCTGGGAGGGAGAGGCAGGCAGATCACTGAGTTCAAGGGTAACCTGGTCTACAAAGCTAGTCCAGGACAGCTATGCAGAGAAACCATGTCTTGAAAAACAAAATAAGAATCACCAACTCTCACAACAGGGCCCTTCACTTTTGAGGGGTTAGGGCTGGGAGCCATGGGCTTGCCTGTGCTGGAGGGTGCTCTATCAGCGATCTTCGGCCCTCCAGTACCACCTTTTTTAAATTTAGAACCCTGTTGAGGATCACGTGTTACCCTTCTTAGGAACAGTACTTTTGAGAAGTACAGGTCATTCATTTATAAACGGTTTCTTCTTGGCAAGTTTAATGTCAAACTGACACTAGCTAGTCATTTGCAAGGAAAGGATAAAAGTTGATAAAATGCCTCTCAAAGACTGGCCTGTAGGCAAGTCCATAAGGCATTTTCTTTAGTGATCACTGTGGGTGATACCATTCCTGGGAAGGTGAAGTTGGTGCTGGGTATTGTAAGAGAGCAAGCTGAAGCCAGGTATAGTGGTACACACCTTTAATCCCAGCACTCAGGAGGCAGACTCAGTGAGTTCAGGGTTAGCCTGGTCTACAAAGCAAGTTCCAGGACACCCAGGGCTGTTACATAGAGAAAATGTCTTGAAAACAAAACAAAACAAACAAACAAACAAAAAAAAAAAAGGAAAAGAAAAGAAAGCAGTGGAGCAAGCTGGGAGACATGCCAGCTGGCAGCATTTCTCCATAGCCTCTGCTTTGATTGCTGCTTCCCAGTCACCCTGGTGACCAGCTGTGGTGTGGAAGCAGAAGGGATAAACCCTTTCCTCCCCAGATTGCTTTTGGCCACGGAGTTTTCCCCGACTAGAACAGCTATCAGTCTGGGTTTGTGGGCTCCTTCCTTGAGACTGGAGCAAGGTCAGAAGCTTTGGCAAGAACTCTGCGTGAGGCTCTGTCCTCAGTGCAACATGTCCAGGGGAAAGGCCCTGTCTTTTCCTTTCTGAGGTTCCTATTTTTGTCAACCATGACAAAGTATGCCTGTAAACCCAGCACCTGGGAACTTGAGGCAGGAAAATCTTAAGTTCATGCCAGTCTGGCCTAAATAGTAAGTTCCAGACCATCTTGAAGTACAAATCAAAGTCTTACCTCAAGAAACAAACAAAAGGGCTGGAGAGATGGCTCAGTGGTTAAGAGCACTCTGGCTGCTCTTCCAGAGGACCTGAATTATATTCCCAGCAACTACATGGTGGCTCACAACCATCTATACTGGGATCTGATGCCCTCTTCTGGCATCCAGGCATACATGTAGATAGAGCACTCATTCATAAAATAAGTAAATAAAATCTTAAAAACAAAAAATAAAAACCCCTATATGCTTAGTAATTTAACTTCTTTAGTGACATACATCCCAAGCTGGCCTTCTTGCTAAGCAGCCAAGGGCGACTCTGAATTTCTGATTTTCCTGCCTCCACCTAAGTGCTAGTTTATGTGGTCCGGGGCTGAATCCAGGGCTTGGAAAGCCCTCAACTGACTGCGCTACAGTCTAAGCCTTTCTAATGATTAACTTGCCAGTTCCTCTGCTTTACCAAGGTCCTCAATGAACCCTGCCTTATAAAATCACTCTCAGTTGACAGTTATTCTGCATGACCCTTGCCAACACGTGCCTCCTGCATGCCACTGACTCTCCCAGCAACCCCAAAGAGAACTCTCATATGCTTTAAGGCTTCCCTCTCCCTGTCTGCAGTACTGGGAACTGAACCCAGAGACTTGTGCATTCAAGGCAAATGTTCTACCCTTGAGCTACAGCCCCAGCCATTTTAAGGCCCCTCACATCTTTTGTAGGAATATGTCCACCTTGCTGCAGAAAGGCTCTATGTTGTCTTTTGCTCACACCTGTTTATAATGCTGCTAATCTGTAAACAACAGCTGCTGCTAATCTGCTACCTGATCCAACAAAGGTGTTAGCAGAAGCCAGGACTCTCCTGATGTGTTTTTTGCTTATCTACACAACCTTATATTATCACCAGCTGTAACAAAGTAAAGTTTTCACCAGGGCAGTGGTGGCGATCACAGCGCTGGGGAAGCAGAGGCAGGAGGATTTCTATGAGTTTGAGGTGAGCTTGGTCTACAGAGCTAGTTCTATGACAGCCAGGGCTACAAAGAGAAAACCTGTCTCAAAAACAAAAAAACAAAACAAACAAACAAAAAACAGAAACAAAAAAGAAAGTTTTCATATCACTACAGTGATTCCAGCTATGTTTAAAAGTTTTATTTTGCTATTTATTTATTTATTTATTTATTTATTTATTTTCAAGACAGTGTTCCCCTTGGCTGTCCTGGAACTCACTCTGTAGACTAGGGTGGCCTCAAACTGAGAAATCTAATCCACCTGACTCTGCCTCCTAAGTGCTGGGATTACAGGGGTGTGCCAACACTGCCTGGATTGTTATTATTTTTTAAAAAGCCCTTAATTTTCCAGATTGTGTTGTTATTATTTTTAAGACATGCTATTGCTATGTAGGCTTCAACTCTTCATCCTGCTGCCTCAGCTTCCTGGGTGCTGGGATTACAGGCAGGTGTCAGCTTTACTTAGGTGAACAAGTGAGGATTATCTGAGAAGCTCTCGTATGATAATGTCCACTGCTGTGAGCAAATGCTCCTTACCTCTCAGCACATGCTGATAGCTGGACAACAGGAACTGCAGATGCTCAACCAGCTCATCCCAGGTCTGCCACTGGGTTTTATCTGACTGCAGAGACAGTAAAATCAGTGGATAATAAATGCTTCCTCAGGTAAATTCCCTGCTAAAGGGCTGAGAGCACAGGTTAAGAGCACTGGCTGCAAGTCCTGAGTTCAATTCCCAGCAACCAATGGTGACTCACAACCATCTATAATGGGATGTGGTGCCCTCTTCTGGTGTGCAGGTGTACATGCAGACAGAACATTGTATAAAAATAAATAAAACTAAAAAAAAAAAAAAACCTCCATTAAGGCAGTTTCCAAATCTCTCACATAATGCCCAAACAGCAGGCAGAGGGGAAAGTGATGTGAAGCAGAAAGGAGTGTACCTGACACTTGAGCAGTGACGTGGAGTTGTTCAGAAAATAGAGGGCCTGGGCCAGAGACAAGGGGAGGCGGGTGGGTGTCTCACAGCTGTGCAGGAAAATGATCTCTAACACTTTGCAGCGCAGAAGGTGGCTTTCCATGGTAGTGAAGAACATCTCCCTGTGGAGAAGACGGGGTAAGCACAGTGCACTTAAAGAACACAGCACAGTTTGCCCTGAACATTCTAAGAACAGAGATCTACAAAGCCACAATGCTTCAAGATGGAACTGGATTATCAGTAAATCAGCAACTTCCAGGATAATGGATCAGCCTTTGACTTTTGCAAGGCCAAAGCCAGGTATCCTGGTACACACCTATAATCCCATGCAGGAGGATCATGAGCCCGAGGGCAGCCAGCTGGGGACGGCACCCCAGCCTCGTGCTTCAGAGTGTGCTCTACCATTGAGATGTACCCTCATCTCATCACAGATAATGCACTCAAGGGAAGCAGAGCATCGCTAAAATACATAAAGTATTTAGTAACTAGGAATTGTATTTGGCAAAACACTTCACAAATGAAGGTGAAATTAAAAAGTCAAGATGAATAAAATGGGAGCAAGCCAACTGTGGTGGCACACTTAATCCAGCACTGTGGAGGCAGGTGGATCTCTGTGAGTTCGAGGCCAGCCTGGTCTACAGAGCAGTTCCAGGACAGCCAGGCCAAAGAGACACCCCCCCCCCCAAAATAAAAAACAAACAAACAAAAAAACAAAAAACAACAACAAAAAAAGACAATGTAGCCAGGTTGATGTGCCTACCTGGCCTTCTCAGTGCTTAGATCACAGGCTTCAAATACTAGGCCCAGCTCTCATTTTTTTCCCCCTTTTGGTTTTTTGAGGTTCTCTCTGTGTAGCCCTGGCTGTCCTAGACTCACTTTGTAGACCAGGCTGGCCTCGAACCCACAAAGATCCTTCTGGCCTCTGCCTCCCCGAGTGCTGAAATTACAGGCGTGCACCACCAAGCTTGGCTCTCAAAATCTCTTTAATAGAAAATATTTTGGTCTTTAAATTTTTTACTATTTCGATAGGTTATAAATGGTATGTCAGTGTATTATTATTATTGTTGTTTTTTCAAGACAGGGTTTCTCTGTGTAGCCCTGGCTGTCCTGGAACTTACTCTGTAGACCAGGCTGGCCTCGAACTCAAGAGATCCACCTGCCGCTGACTCCTGAGTGCTGCAATTAAAGGTGTGCTAGTTTTTACTTTTTAAAAGATACGAGTGAAGTTAAACATTATAGGAAATAAAATTACAGACACCATCCTTTGTAGACAGAGATGGAAAAATCTTAACAAATATTAGCAACAAGAATCCGTCAATATATTAAAAGGACAGCAAGCAACCAAGCAGGGTTTTGGTCCCTCAAATGTAAGGCTAATTAAACTTGAAGACATTTATTAACATAATCCACTAATCCAGAGAATAAAGAGGAAACTTATGATTGTCTCGATAGAAGCTAAAATCCTCAGCACTTGTTTGTTCTTTAGAAAAATCCCAGTCAAGCATAAAATGGCTGAGCAGATGCTTTCGGCTACCGTACATGTACTGCCCCAGACCAAACGGCTCCTCTATGGTGAGGAGCAGGCGAGGATGTCTGCTCTCGCCAGTCCTCTAGTTCTCTACTTGGGAGTCTTGTTGTATTGAGGCAAAAGGAATGGGCAAAAGTCGTACAGGTTAGAAGGATGTCAAACCCCCTGTGCAGACAACATAACTGTGTATGTAATAAAAAGGGCTAAGAGAACTACAAAGAGATTTAAAAAATCCAAGGAGATGAGGTGATTTGTCAAGTTTGTAAGATTTTATTTTATTTTATTTTTGGTTTTTTTTTGAGACAGGGTTTCTCTGTGTAGTCCTGGCTCTTCTGGAACTCACAGAGATCAGCCTGCTTCTGCATCCCAGAGTTCTGGGATTACAGACATGTGCCACCATGCCTGCCCAATTCTTTCTTTCCTTTTGAGTTACAGCCTGTACTTTTCTCCCTTGAAGTTCTGTATGTGGCAGGCAGAAACTTAAAAAAAAGAAAAAAATGACTTTATAGTTCTCTTTCTACCTTTTTTTTTTTTTTTTTTTTTGAGACACGGTTTCTCTGTGTAGCCTTCTCTGTCCTGGACTCTCTTTGTAGACCAGGCTGGCCTCGAACTCACAGAGATCTGCCTGCCTCTGCCTACCTGAGTGCTGGGAATACAGGTATGAGCCCCCACCTAGCTTAGTTCTTTTTAATGGAGAAACCAAGCAAAACAAAGCGATCAAATGCAACTTACCTCTGACTCCTCTCGGGGATGTCGAGCACAAACCCGAACATCATCTCTGCTATTTTGTTGGAGCTGCAGGTCGGTGTCCTGTCCACCTCTACAGCCATGGACAGCATCCTCTGCAGCTGGCACACAACCCTGGGCCGGAGCACAGAGCACAAGTGAATGGGAACCTTGGTGAGAGGCCTACTGAAGCTGGGAAGGTCCCCACCATAGACTGCAGAGGCGCAGACCTCTGATTCTGGCACTCAAAAGGCAGAGGCAGGGAGGCCAGCCTGGTCTACATAGTGAGCTTTAGGCCAGCTAGTTACATGGTGAGACTTTGTCTCAAAAACAAACAAACACCCCAAGCAAACAACAACAGAACAGAGACCGAGGGTCATCAAAACACACACCAGGCCCAGGAGAACAATCAAGCATTAGCTTGCTTTCACTGAGGAATTCATCCACCTGAATCCTTTTGCCAGATCCTAGATCAATCTTTCAGAATCTAAGGGTGAGCTACTCAAGATGCTTTCAAATGAAAGCACAACCATATGATCCTAAGGGTCTAGAGAACTGTAAAGACCATCTCTGCCATAACTTCCCTAGTGTGTAAATGAACAAACAGGTCCAAAGCAACTAACATTATTTTAATTCCTTTGTTATAGAAGAAGACATGCATTTGTCACTTAATTTTTAATAATTTTAATCACTTTACTTTTATGTGTTAATTACTTCTATATATCACGTACAAGCCTCGTGTCCTCGCAGAGCTCTAGATTTCCTGCAGCTCTGGCCTTCTTACAGAAGCCTCTGAGCCACACGTGGTCACTGAGAACTGAGCCAGGGTCCTCTGGAAGAGCAGCCAGTGCTCTTAACTGCTGAGCCATTTCTGCAGCCCCATTGTGTAAATTAAGGGGCTAAGAGAAAAGCCAGATTGCATAAGTCAGCTGGGAGAGGAGTTTGAGCCAGAACAGTTGAACTGAACCAGCCAGCCCAGGGCTCAGAAAGATCAAGAAAGGGTGAGCTTATTCAGAGGAATTCTCAGAGGCTGAAAACATTCTAGGGCCAGGTTAGATGGTATGGAGGCTAGAAGCTTCCAGAACTAGGCCTAGGTTAGCAGATGGAGGGAGAACGTCTCTGAGACAACAACGGAGACAGGCGAATAAAAGTTCCATTTACAGACAGGGTTTCTGGGAAAGAAGCAGGAGGTGAGAAGATTTTCGCCTACAAGACGGACTATGAAAAAGAGGTAAATGAGCCACAGGGCAGAACATAGCCTAATATAAAGGGGACCGTTGGGAGCTAGTTAGGAACAAGAGTAAGCTAAGGCCTGAAGCTATTATATATAAATATAACTCTCTTTGTCATTATTCAGAGCTGGGGCAGGCACAGAAAGTCCCTATGGTTTTAGAGAGGAAGTTCTAAACCAGAACTTGAAGGTGAGGAGGCTTAGCAGTGAGACTGTGAGCAGCTGTTCCTCTTTTCTTCGGATGCATCTAGGTCCTAATATATGCCACGCAAGTATTCTACATCATTATACTCCTAGCCCAGCTAAGTATTGTATGAGAATCAGACGATGTTACAAGAGTTGGTAGTTTGGGGCAAGCTGTTGGGACCGGCCCTGTTCGTTAGGCACCAAACCCTCAAAGCCTTGGCGACAACTCTTTGCCTGCTCTTACAGCTGGTTGGTGTTCCTGGTCAGGTTCGGCTGGGGAGACAGATGGTCACCGGTAGCTCTGAAGACCCCTGCTCCTGCAGAGGCCTGGGCTGCATCTGGGGGGGCGGGCGGCGCTCGTTCATTTTCAGTCACTGCTTTGACCAGCCACTTGATAACATCTCTGGAATACAGAAGCAGGGTAAGAAGGAAGGTGTGTACTGCTGCTGTGAGGACAGTGCGCAGGCCCGCACACCCACAGTGGGCTCCTGGACCAGGCCCGCACACCCACAGTGGGCTCCTGGACCAGGCCCGCACACCCACAGTGGGCTCCTGGACCAGGCCCGCACACCCACAGTGGGCTCCTGGACCAGGCCTGCATACCCACAGTGGGCTCCTGGACCAGGGGAGTCCTCCAAAGGCAACAAGAGGACCTTTGGCTATTTTCAGTATTAAACAAGTCTAACAAAAACCACACAGTAACCTGCAGCATAACATTTTCTTTTTCTTCTTTTGTGGTTCTGGAGACTGAGCCTAGGACCTTGTGTGTGCATGTTAGCCAAGCATTCCACCACTGGGCTGTACCTAGCCCTGAGCACTTTCCTAGAAGTTATACAGTAGGTACATTTTATCACTGCTGTGGCAAACAGAAACACCTCAGGGCAGGGAGAATTTATTTCAGCTCAGTTTTAGAGGGTTCAGTCAATGGTTGCCTGGACCCATGCAGTCAGGCACAACATCCTGGTAATAGGAGCAACGTGGGGAAGGCTGTTCTTCACTTCTTAGTGGATAAAAAACAGAGACATGGGGAATGTAGAAAGTGGCCAGCATGAGCTATAATACCCCGGACAGCCCCCACCCTGTGACCTCCCCAATTAGGCCAACACCTCCAAAGAATGTGTATTGTGAATTCATCAAGGACCTAACACATTCATTAGGGCAGAGGCCCCAAGGTCTGTCTCTGGAAACACTGTGCTTTACTAATCCAGACAGCTGGACATCAAACTTGGCTACCATAAGTTACTATGGAAACGCTGCTTTCTGAGCAGCAGCACTGCTAAATAGGTGGCGCGTGGGACTAGATGACCGGGAGGTCTTCCGAGCTCTCCGCCACATGCATCGTCATCAGAGGAGGAGCCAGGGCTTGGAGGAGGTGCAGTGCACTCATACTTTGCACAGGGCTCAGGCCCCACCAGGAAGGCACAAACATCGCATACGGTTAAAATTTATTTTGATGATTATTGATTACTTAAGTAACCAGGATTTTTAAAAAGCTGTTGAATACATACACCTAATTATTTCCCTCCTAAAACCACAGTAACACTAGAGAAAATAAAACTGTGAAGTACTGAGCTGGGTGTCTGGCACACACCTTTAACACCAGCATCTGGAGGCAGATCTTAGAGTCTGAGGCTAGCCTGTACTACACAGTAAGTTCCAGCCAGCCAGGGATACTTAAAGAGACTATGTTTCAAAAACCAAAAACAAAGAAATCAAGAGGCCAAAATAACTAGAACCTCATTCCCCTGCCAAAGGCAACTAACTTGGGAAAAACAGATGACAATTATAAAAGATGAGAGATGTGTGGTTCCAGATTTTAAAAGGGGACTATTATATGCTTGTTTTGAATAGAAACAAAACAAGGTAGGGTGACCCCGTGAAAAAGCATATTTTCCAGAAACCAAGGATTATTTTCACCCTAAACTGGCCAGGATGCTGAGCACAATTCGTGAGGCATAACTGTAGACCTACACCAGCAGAGCTCTTTCCAAACAGCTTAATACTCCTTGTCTTTTGTTTTGTTTGTTGTTGTTTTCCCTGTGTAGCCCTGGCTATCCTGGAACTTGCTTTGTAGACCAAGCTGGCCTCGAACTCAGAAATTCGTCTGCTTCTGCCTTCCGAGAGCTGGGATTAAAGGAATGAGCCACCACTGCCCAGCTTTGCTTCAGATATCTTAGCAGCACTCTGGCAGCTAGAAAACAATTTCTTCAAAGTTCTGCACAAAATTTATTTCTAAATATCTAAACTAAACTAAAAATATTTAGTCTACTTATTAGTCAATACATGAGAGAAAAAGTTATTAGCAGGCATATGAGATCTCAAAATTTTTACTTTCCATGTAATCTTCAGAATAGAGTCCACTTGGTCAATTTAGAGAGGTTTCTTTTGATTCTTCACAGTTTTTGGTATTTATCCCATTTATGGTATTTATTGATGAGGAGAATCTCAGCCTTTTATAGTCTCTGGGCTCACCCTGCGCAACTGAGAAACAGGTAGCTTTGTCTGTGAGGATACTCCCCAAAACAATTAGGCCTTGTGCAGGCTGCGGTGCTGCACGTCTGTGATCCCAGCGTTTGAAGAGGCAGAAGCAGGCACATCTCTGAGCATTCTAGGGCAGCCTGGTCTACAAAGCAAGTCCAGGACAACAACAACAACAAAAACCCAAAAAACAATTAGGCTTCACAATTATGGAAGGTCTTCTCTATTGAATGGTCCAATCTGCTGAAGAACACAAACTCTGAGCAGGCTACTGAGAGATGGTAAGGCTGAGGCAGGCAAGCACTAGCTGGACAAGCGGCTCACTGGGGATGCAGCCTTGGGGCCATAAGCTGCGTTGGCCCCTTCCTTTCCCTGATCTCCCTTGCTTCATGGCTGCCATGAGCTGAAAGCTCTGTTCCTGTCATGACAGATCAAACCTCTGAAACTGTGAACTGAAATCCTCTTTCCTTGACACCTTTTCACACAGCTGTAGCAGCGACAATAAGCTAAGACCCTGGCCTTGGCCTGTCGTTCTTGTCATGTCCCAGTAACTGATTACCTGACGTTGTGGGGCTGTTTGTCACAGGACAGAACAGTGTTGGCGATGGACTGCTGTAGGTGCTGGCGCTGTCTCCTCAAGATCTGCTGGAAGTCATCTTCCAGGGTCTGCACTACATAACGCAGAAAAAGGACTCGTCCCGGCAGAGTTTGTCCCTGTGAAGAAAGTCAGCAAGTTTGTGTCAAAGAGACATGTGTGGGGGACAGCAGGTGTGCTGAGTCAGCACAACAGCAGCGACCTATGAGTTTTCCACAGTGGCTGCACCATTTGCAATTTCACCAGCAACAATTCGCTCACTTCTTTCTTCACAGTCTTGCCTTAACATTTGTGGCCAAAGGACAGGCACAGTTGCACGCCTTTAATCCCAGCACTAAGGAGGCAGACAGGCAGATCTCTGTGACTTTGAGGCTAGCCTGGCTACAGGTATATACAATACAACCACACCCGTTTTTCACCTGTGTGCTGGGGATTTGTCCTAGCATGCCCTCCCTCATGCTTGCACAGTAAGTGCTCTGACCTGCTGAGGCATCTTCCCAGCCTTGTGCACTATACTTAAAAAACCTTTTTGTGTTGGACAGTGGTGGTGCACACCTTTAGTCCAAGCACTCAGGAGGCAGAGGCAAGATTTGAGTTCAGTTCAAGGTCAGCCTGGTCTACAGAGTGAGTTCCAGGACAGCCAGGGCTACACAGAGAAACCTTGTCTTTGAAAAAAAAAAAGACCAAATAATTATGCTTATTTATTTATTTACTCATTCATTTATTTGAACAGGCACATGCGTACACAAACATGTGTGGAAGCCAGAGGACAATCCACGGAAGTCAGTTTTCCTTCTGCCAGCAAATTAGACTCAGGCTGTCAGGTTTGACACAACTTTCTTTACCTGGTGAGCCATGCTGGTAAAGATATGCCATACTTTAAATATATCTTTTAGCATGCCATGATTTTTATGTGGCAGTTAAAGGTCAAATGATAAAAGCCTGGTACGGTGTAACTGTCTTTCCCCAAGTGGCTTGTCCCTGTTTCTCCTCAGAACTCATGATCTCTTGCCCCTTGTATCTGCCTGTGGAGCTGCAGGCACTGTGGGTAGTTCTAGCACACTGATACTACGGCCTGTTTTTAAAACATTCTATTGTTTCTGCCCATGCTCTAACATAGACAGGACAAAGACCAATCTCTTGAACAGCCTGACAAACTGGCACACGTGGAGCATGGTAAATCTGTCTCTAGGAAGGAACTGGAGACTGAGTGGATTCTTTCTGGATATAGCTTGTTACCCTGAGAAAGGGGAAGGACCTGGGCATGGCAAACATTACAAAATTGCTGCCTTTATTGATGGATATTGTCATGGTCATGAGTGAGACTGTACCTGCAGCCACTCAGGTTTCTGGAACTCTCATAAGTCTTGTGGTCCATGTGCTATGTGGTGGCTTGAATAAGATGTCCCCCATGTCTCGGGCATGTGAGTGCTTGATCCCCAATTGGTAGCTGTCTGGGAAGGATTGGGGGCAGGGCCCTGGGGTGGGCTCTGAGGTTCCAAAAGCTCTTACCTAGATCAAGATATAAGCTACCAGATGTTCCTGCAGTCATGACTGCTCCCCCATCATGGACTCTAACCCCCTGGAACTGTAAGTCACTTGTATTGTATAAGAGTTTTGATGTCCTTATGTCTTTTTTTTTGTTGTTGTTGTTGTTTTGAGACAGGGTTTCTCTGTTTTAGCCCTGGCTACCCTGGAACTCACCAGGCTGGCCTCAAACTCACAGATCTACCTGCCTCTGCCTCCCAAGTGCTAGGATTATGTCTTAAGCTTTGTTGTGCACATGGGATTTGAGTTAATTATCAACTGTTTTCCAAACTGTTCTGTACTTACATGTGCCTAAAATAAACTACCCAGTGTCAGACTCTTGAAGTTTGAACCAAGACCAGCTACTTATTGAGTAGGGCTGAATCTAATTTCTTGCTTGTCTCCCCTGGACTGATACTCTGCTGGCCTTGATATCTACAGAGACTTCCTCACCAACTCTAACAATGACTATGAGTTTTTTGTTTTTTAATTTGTTTTTTTTTTTGTTTTTGTTTGTTTTGATGAATGTGGAGGACTGTGGGACATTGGACTCAAGAGTTTTCTGAGAGGAACAATATTTGCAACTAGGCCAGAGACTAATCTTGTGATATTTTGGCAAAGAACATGGCTGCCTTCTGACCTTATCCTAAGAACTTGCCCAAGGTTAAACTGAGAAGCATTTGACTAATTTCCTTGACTAATTCCAGAGAGCCTACTACTGATTCTGTGTTGTGGGTATTAGTAATCACTCTTATTTAGGTCTCCAATGATGGAAGGCAAGTGGGGCAGAAAGAATACAAGATGTACACTTTGAGAAGACAGGCATCCAGGAAATGTAAATGTTAGACCTAGCCTGTGCTGAAAGGGATAAGGAGAGTAAGAGGGCCTGACCCACATTACAATAGAGGGCTGCCTTCCCGGAAAGACCCATCCAAGTAAGCCCCCAGTGTCTGAAAGGAAAAGGAATGAGGAATTTTCTGTTCCTAAAAAGAAACAACTAGAGCTGCGGCAAATGTGACTCAAGGGGGACAGAGTCCATCCCAAGCAAGACAGAATATGGAAAATTTCTGGATTACTAAGTTTGTAGCATTTGCTTTTGTTTATTTCTTTAGACATTTTGCCTACTGTAGTGTTCCCAAGTATAGCAGTTGACAGCTCCATATAATGATTTCAGCAGATACCCACTCACCATCGGTACTGGGCTTGTTCATACCTCTCAGCAATTATATTGCATTTCTGAGTGGTGCTATACTATAAAGATTTCCCCCTCCCTGGCCATGATGGTCTCTCCCACATGTGTTCTAGCTCATGGCTATGTCTGCCCAGCTTCTTTACACAACACGCTAATGTTTTCCTCAGATCATGCTTCCCCTGTTTTCATAGCTAAGGAGCAGAACTTTCTCTACTTATTTACTAGCATTTTAATATTATGTCTCTGTAGTACTGGGATTGTACTCAGGACCTCATGCATGGTAGCAAGTATTCCACCATTGAGCTGTGTCACTAACTCTTTCAATAATATTTTTAATTTGATCTCAAGTAGAGAAGACATGAACACAAGTTGTCTTCTGACTTCCACACACATCACGGGGCTCTCAAATACACTCACACTCCACCCACACACAAATGTAATTTAAAAATTCCTCTGCAAGATATATCCTCATGATTTGTGTTACCTCTTCCTCCATGACATAGGTGAGCAGTTTCCAGTCCCACTCCACTGTCTTGGCATTGGCTGGATGCAGCCTGAAAGTCAAGTGGCATATTAGAATTCTGGAAAATGCAGTGGCACAAGGGGCAGGGTCTGGAAGGTGGCAGGAGAAAAGGCCTCTTCTCATCCTAAGTGTCCTGGCCCACCCTCCGGTACCACATCTCAACCTGGACCAGCTCACAGCCAGCAAGCTTTACCTGCCAGGGCTGCATGAAGCATGTGATTTGTTGAGCTCAATCACAATATCCTATTCTTCAACTCACTGTCATTGTCTCAAAAATGGTCTCATATGTCATGCCATGCCAATTATAATACAACTCAGTTTCAGAATTGTGAAACTATGGAAGCTGATTTTCTAACTCAAAGTACTATAAGAATCTGAAGCTAAAGACCACAGAACCAAAGCAGGGTTGAAAACTGGGTCCCAGTAGCCATTTATAAAAACAGTATCAAGTAACGTTCCCAGGCTTCTAGTAAAAATAAATCATTAAATTCTTTTCCTGGCAATTGAAGCCAGTTGATTGGGTTTCCTGCCACTTGCAGTTAAAACTATTAAGGAAGCTCCCAGGTCAGATGAATAAAGCTTGGATGGGAAGCTGTGCCGGAGTCTAGGTTCCCTAGAAGCCTTGAGCAAACAGCTGTGACGAGTCATACTGTTGAATTTTCATGAGAAGCATGTAGGCCTCCTTGAGGACATCCACAGTCTCGGAGCCACTGAGCAGGATTTTCTGGATGATGTGAGCCACAATCTCCCTGGGTGGGTAATGCTGGGGAGACACGAAGTCCATGAGAAACTGCACAGTCCCCAGAGGGAAGTTCTCTTCAATTGTGTTTGTCACCATTCTTAGTCTCCGGTGAGGGATGGGCTCTAATTTCTGACCCTTGCTCTGTAGAGACAAAGAGATAGACAGGCATCAGGGCGGGCTCTACACCCCCTATAAGAGGCTCTGCGACAGGGTGAAGACAGCCAAGTTTTCTTTGCACTTGAAGTCTTTTATTAGAGAGAGGTAAGAAAGCTCTACTTAAAAACCAACCAACAAACAGAAACTCTTAAGATGTGGGGCAGTCACAAGACAGAAATTCTACACACAACACGGCCTCACCCGCATTAACATGCAACAGAAAAGAAAACGCCAATTGCCAAGGGCAGTCTGAGATGGGTGTTAAGTTTCTGAACTTCCCGCCTGCACCTTCTATGTGCTAGGGTTATGGGCACAGGAGGCTAGGGGTAGGGACAAAGGTATATTAGATACTTTAATCAGATATGATTTGGGCATATCGTATTGCTTAAAGAATGAAGACCACCTTCTTCCCCCGCCCCTGGTTTTTTTTTTTTTTCTTTTTGAGAAGGTATCACATATCCTGGGTTGATATGGAATTTACTCTGTTTGCAGCAGAGACTGGCCTTAACCTCCTGGTCCTCCTGCCCCCGGCTCCAAGGACTAGACTCACAGGCATGTACCACTATGGATGGTTTTAACCATTACATTCTATAAACAAAACCAATAACAAATACATATGTTAAAAAATCCTAATTACTAAAAAAATTAAAATGATCACATATAAAAAAGGGAATTGGGCCAGGTGCAGTGGCTTCCACCTATAATCCTAGTGCTCAGGGAGGCAGGCGCAGGTGGATCTGTGAGTTCGAGGCCAGTCAGGTCTACAAGGTCCAGGACAATCAGGGCTACACAGAGAAATCCTGTCTCAAAAAACCAAAAACTAAAAAGGCAATTGGGAAGGGAATGCATGGAACTATTCATAATAAATGCTTCCTGATAGCACTATGGGTGACTTTAAACACATTAAATAATCACCTTTTAAAAGAGATTTATTTTTCTTTTGAATTTTATGTGAGCATGTGTGTCTGGATGTGGAGTTTGTGCATGAGAATGTCATCTCAGACGCAGAAGAGAACAGTGGGTGCCTTGGAGCTGAAATTACCCCAGGTCATGACCCAACCTATGGGAGTGCTGGGGACTGAGCTTGGGTCCCCTGGGAAAGTAGCAGGCACTATTAAGCACTGAGCTCCCTTTCCAGCCCTACCTTACTGGCTTTTAAAAATCACATTTCGTTTATGTATTCATGTATTTATTTGTGTGTGTGGTTATGAGCACAAGTGTATACCACAAATTCGAGGATCACAGGACAATTAGTGGGAGTCAGTTCTCTACTTCAATCATGTGGGTCTGAGCCATAGAAAACAAGTTGCTAGGCTTGGTAGTGAGTGCCTTTACCTACTGAGCCACTTTGCTAGCCTGCCTGACTTCTGGCTTTTGAACTACTTTAAACAAATTTTAAGGCTGAGGGTGAGGTTTCAGATAACAAAAAGGTTTCATGCTGTGAGACTCTAACAACATTTTTGTCCATATATATCTAATTTAGTTCTCACAGGTCCATGGAGACGAATGGAAAATGGTATCCTTATTCAAGTTTTAAAATTAAAATTTTACTCAACTCTCTTCTTCTAGACATCCATACCAGGAATGATTTTAGGTAGTCAAGTGACAAGAGTCTTCTGGCTGTGATGTGGGAACTATATGGGCCTCAGGAAGGAGGAGAAAGGAATGCAAGAGTCTGACAAAGGCCAACAACAAATCAGACCAAGCATGCTCTTTATACACGCTCCCTCATTTGGTGGCCCTGTGAGGTGTGTCTTACCTCTCCTTTACACAGGAGGCCAAGGCTCAAAGAGAAGGGAGACGTGTACAGTGCTGGTTAAGTGTGGGTTGAGATCGGGTCACAGATCTGACTGCCCCCTCAAGTGGGGGAAAGATGACAAGTGTCTGTGTTTGACCCATTCTCTAATCCATGGACTCTGAGTTCCAGCAATCTTATCGAAGGCCTATGGGAAGGGACATGACCCCAAGGGGAGCAAGGAAGTTCGCTTACCTCCCGTGTGTCTTTGTCTGGAATTAAGGTCTGGAAGAAGAGATGATGGACTGGAGGTCGTAAGAAGTATTTCAGTCTATGCAGGCAAGGTCTACTGTATACCCCAACGTGTGCTATTTGTCCTTGTGTCTGGGAAGACCCAGGGTTGGCAAGCTGTGGCAGTGATCTCTCTTTTTTGGCCGAGCTGTCTGTGACAGAGAGCCAAGGAACTTTTTCTACAGAAACATCAGACTGTGAAGACAGTGGGCTAGCAGAGCAACCTGGAGAGGACGGAGCTGAGCTATCCATCAGAGCATCACGACTCTGCATGGCATCTGGGGAAGACTTTGGCCTGTCTCTGGCTAAGTCCACTAACCCTGGTGGTGAGCACGACACATCTCCTGGTAAGTGTGCTATATCTACAAGTAGCTGTGACATACTGCCTGGTGATTGCAATGCACTGATAGGTGACAGTGGCACACCTGGTGACTGTCTCACACCTCCTGATGGTGGTAGCACACCTGGTGACTCTATCACACCTCCTGATGGTGGTGGCACACCTGGTGACTGTATCACATTTCCTGATGACGGTGGCACACTTGGTGACT
>NW_026596225.1:3764460-3966367 GCF_907164565.1 Psammomys obesus
TGGCACACTTGGTGACTGTATCACATTTCCTGATGACGGTGGCACACCTCCAGGTGATCCTATCCTGCCTCCTGCTGGCTGCGTCACACCTCCCGGTGGCTGTGCCACAGGTCCTGGTAACTGCATCCCTTCTGGCGGCTGGGACACACCTCCCAGCAACGGTGGCACATCTTGCAGCGACTGCAGCACGTCTTGCAGTGACAGCGGCATGTCCTGTAGTGACCATGACATGCTGTGCAGTTGTGTCACATCTTGTGGGTATGACAGGTTTTGCGGTCGGCCCGGAACATCCTGAGGTAGGCCTAGAGTGTCTTGGGGTGGGTATAGTGGGTGTTGAGGGTGCCATGACAAGTCTTGAGGTGTGCTTGGCATATTCTGCCGAGAGCACAGCACATCTTGAGTCGAACATGGCACTTCTTGAGGTGGATGAGGCAAAGCCTGGAGTTGGCACTGTGCAGTTTGTGATGGGCACAACAAAGCCTGTGGTGGGCATGAGGAAGCTCGTGGGGGGCATGGTGAAGCTCTTAGTGGGCATGATAAGGCCTGCAGTGGGTACAGCAAGCCTTGTGGTTGGCAAGGCACATCCTGCTGTGGGCATGGCAAAGAGGCCCTCTGATTGCTGCTGCTGTTATTGCTTGTGGAGGAGAAGGAGCGAACCTCTGCAGAGAGCTGCAGGCTGGTCAAGAAGCTGATGTCGCCTTTGTAGGCCATCGAGCTGCAGTTTGGTTCTAGTGGGTAAACAGAGTCCTGGCTGGCAGATGTAGGGGGTCGAGAACCTTCAAACATGTTGTCTTCCAACAAATCCAAGTCCACGGGGTCATTGTTAATGACTCTCTGTGCTGCAGGCTGAGTGCCTCGGTCTCCAGGGGCTTCCACTGCCTCTTTGCCTGAGAGACCAGTACATGTCTGAACACTGGCTGGCTCCTTCTGAGAGGAAGCCACAGGTTCTAAAGTCAAATCAAGAGTGGCAATAGGCCTATTTTCTTCCTCACTTCTTGTCAGATCAATCACACAGAATCCATTACGATCTTTTGCCCTTGTTCTGGTTTCTCTAGTTAAGTCAATGAAGTCCTGTTAAAGATGGGAGAAGAGAAGGGTAAGAGAGGGCAAAGAAACTCTACTTGAGAAGACTGAGGGTTTAGCTTTTAACAATGTCATTTTACTTTCTCATTTCCCTGACATTTCTATATATATTTGCAGTGCTAGTGATTGAAGCCAAGGTCTTGTGCACGCTACATAAATGTTCTACCTCTGAGCTATTTCTATACATCATTTATAACACAAGTATGAGTTTATTTTCATTAGTGAACAGGTTGCTAGTCAATTTCTATAGATTCGTAAATTATCCAAATGCCAAGTGTGAGAATGTGATGGGATCTAAGAAAGACATGTGTGTAGAGAAAATTCCATCCTTCACAAACGAAAAGCAAATTCCCAGGATAATCTGCAACAGAAGCTAAGCAAGAGGAGAGTTAACGTGAGGACCTGGGATCCGAGAACACGCCGAGTGCCGGTCACTGCATGCGGGACTCCCAGCGTCTCGGTTTCACCACAGGTGGCTCTCAAGGACAGACATATGATTAGGAGGAGACTTACTGAGAAAAATAATGGAAAGCACACTCTTAAAAGGGAGAAAAGTAGGCAACTTAGCTGGATAGTTGAGTTTTTAAGGGCTGGAGAGAAATCTTCCACTAATTTTAGTCATATTTAAGTGTAAATTTTTCTGGAAATCGGAACGTCACTTTGGGAATCAGATGAGAGGTTTGACTAGACACAGAATGTTTAGAATCAAAATGTTGATTGGAAAGGCAGCATCCATGTGGAAGTATAGCTATACTGGAATGCTAAGAGGATGACGGGGCCCCCAGGTCTCAGACCTCCCTCAGAACACAGTGAACACCCTTTCAGGGCACAGCCAACTATAGCAGCAGGGCGCTGTTCAGTGTAGATCTGGATGAAGCTATAACTGTCAGGTTAAATTTACATCCAGTGGGCTGGAGAGACGCACTGCTACTCTTTTGCAGGACTGGGTTAAACCCCAGCATCCACAGTGTGGCTTACAAGCAGCTGTAACTCCAGGCCCAGGAGACCGGATGCCCTCTTCTGGTCTCCATAGGCATAAGACACATCCCTGATAGACCCACATAAACACAGTAAAACACTCATAGTGTATAAAATAAAAATATTTACATCCCATTATCCTGCCTCCCTGACTACACGTCATTTTTTCTATGATTAAATTTCAAAATAATACTGCAAGATAGCACTGCCATCTCACATACATGCAAAAATTAGTTTTTAGGGACCAGGTTATTTATCTGAGTATAGTACAGCTAAGTAGTAGGGTAGACATTTAAATCCACTCTGTCTGCCTTTCCTGTTAAGGGCCCAGGGATGTATCACTTTTTCCAATATGTAACCAGCTTTATTGTTTCTAGTGTTTTTTGTTTGTTTTGTTTTGGGACAGAATCTCACTTTGTAGCTTTGGCTAGTCTGGAATTCACTATGTAGACCAGGCTAGCCTTGAAATTACATACCTCCATTCTACCTCAGGAATGCTGGGATTACAGACATGTACTGCTAGGCCTGGCCTGGAATCAGCATCAAGAGATTGTTTTTTTTACAAAAGCACGGGATATAAAGCAACAGCGTGAGCTGTAACTAATGGAAAACCACTAGTCCTTGTTCCCATTCCTCAGCAGGTTATGGATCGATTTATAAAGCCTGATGATGCCAGACAGGGGCAATGTCACCAACCTTTGTGCCATGGGCTTGGAATAACACTGTGGTGGGCTCCAGGTGTCTTCTCACCTGGCTGAGTATCATCACTATTGGTATATTATGGTCTGGCAAGGCTGTCTGTTGCCACCATAACTAGCATGCTATTTCTCTCTTTTAAGTGTTACCATTGTTAGCTAGCATAGGAAGTGTTTCACTAGGATACTTTTACATATATTCTTATACTTTGTTCTCCTTTGCCTTGATGGTCATGGACTGCTTTCTTCATTTTCCCTATTCCTTGCTGGTTGCCTTTCTTTCCTTGACAGTCCTCCTGCTCTCATGCTGTTTCTCTCCATGTGACGGTCACCACTGTCAACAGACTCAAAGACATGGAGTTCTGAGTGGGCCAAGCAAGAATCTGGTCCTAGAATAGGAACTGTTCAGCAAACGGAAAGCCTCAGTCTCGTGGGAAGAGCCTGACAGCATCAGCGCCTTTGATGATAATCAACAGCCAGCTAAACATACAGAGCTGAAAGTCTGCTCCAAAGGCCTGAATTTAACTCATCTCCCACAGCCAACTGCTACAACGCAGCATCACCAGATCTATCCCAGTGGTAGAATTCTTGCCTAGTTTGCAAAAAGCTGTGGATTCAATCCCCAGCAACATACTCAAGACACACCACGATATCACTCCCGTTTTCAACCACCATCAGTTTGATACCACTTTCAGGATTAAAGCCAAATGCCTAAGAAGATTCACAGGGTCTTCATCGCACGCCTGTGACTTCCTTCTAGTCTTTCCCTGATCATATGATATATCCCTAAATGAGCTAAATTTCTCAAGAATATTTTGCTTCTGCTGGTTTTTTTTTAACCTGCAATGACTATGATCGCTTTTTTTTTTTTAGTTTCTTTTTGAATTCTCCTTTGCTTTTCTAGCTATTCATCCTTTAATTATATTTTCAGTGCCTGATCTGGGGAGTATATTCTAGAAATCCAGTATGTACTAGTATGCTTAGAAAAATGTAAATTACTTAGGGTAAAAATATAAGAACCTTATAAAATATTGTTTACCTTGTTCCTCATCCATTTTTTAAAAAAAGATTGATTTATTTAACATGTATAGTGTTCTCCTTTGCATGTGAGCCTGCATGCCAGAAGAGGGCACCAGATCTCATTTCAGATGGTTGTGAGTCATCATGTGGTTGCTGGGACTTAAACTCAGGACTTCTGGAAAAGCAGTCAGTGCTCTTAACTTCTGATCCAGTCTTTAGCCCCTTCTCACCCATTTTTTTTTTTTGTGATATGCACTTATATACTAATTTAAATCTGTACATGTGTGAGCTCAATGTATTACTCTGTAGGAGGCACAGAGGTCTTTGCGTTGTGGGGGAATCTGGAATGTTAAGCACACAAGGTTGTCCTTCTACCCAGAAGGCTGGAGTGGATATGCTTTCCAGCCTGGTGATCTTTGCACTTTCTGTGTGGCCAAGGACTTTCCAGCACTGGACCCTCTTCTGTAGACGGACTCTTGTATATTTTATGGATGCAACACTTGTCAATTAAAAACCTCTGGCCTATGGCTGAGGAAGGACATAGGTGGGACATCTGGCAGGCAGAAGGAATTCTGGGATAGAGCCAGGTGCATGGCATTCAGCTGCCAAGATGTGAAAAGGATGGATGCATGGTGCCTGAGCGCAGGTAATCACCAAGTGGCAGAATCACCAAGTGGTAGATTAGTATAAGTGGGTTACTTTAAGTTCTGAACTAGTCGGAGACGAGCCCAGCGATGCTGCCGGGGTTTCTGTGTAATACTTAGTGAGTCCCAGGAGTGGTTGTTCTAGGAGCTTATGGGAAGGGGGGCAACCCCCTCCCACTACACTCCATCAGACCCTCCTCATAAACTTGTTTTCTCAGTCAGTCTATAGAAGCTATCTTATGGAAGGTGCCACATGGACTTTATAAGAAGTCTTGATGGAGTCCATCTGAGCTGTACCCAGTTTGTTCCTCAGAGAGCCTTAGAAATGTTTTGCTGTGCACTCGGGATTGAGACAGCCATCACAAGCATGCTTTTCACCAGACTGTGCTGTGCTTAAGGAACCCACTTGGGGTCAGACTCCCAAAGTTTGAATCAACATGGCTACTGACTCATGTTACACTGAGCTCCCTTCTGGCCTCCCACAACTTGTCACTCTGCTGCCCAGAAGGTCAGAGACACCCTCCTCCCCCAGCACTCTATTACTTTTTTGTGAGGGACAGGTTTTATATCCAAACCTGGACTCTAATTTGTGGCACTCCTCCTGTCTCAACCCTCTTGTAAAAAACAGACGTTTATTACTACATTTTCCAAGCGAGTTATTGTTACAGAAACTATTTCTAATTAAAAAACAAAACAAAACAAAAACCCAACCTATTTCTTTCCTTTTTTAAAAAAAATGTGCATTGGAGTTTTGCCTGCATATGTCTTGTATGAGTATGTCAAATCCCCTGGAACTGGAGTTACAAACAGTTCTGAGCTGCCATGTAGGTGCCGGGAATTAACTCAGGCCCACTGGAAAAGCAGGTAATGTTCTTAATGCTCTTAACCACAGAGCCATCTCTCCAGCCCCTATTTCTTAAAGTGCTAGTTTTAAACCATATATTTAGAATTTCTGGTGATCTTCATTTCTTTGTGGGAACACATATTTCTACTTACTGTCATTTCTTTTCAGCCTAAATATCTTGCAGTGCAGGGGTACTACTGAAAAGTTCAGATAATTTAAAAAATATTTATTTTGCTCTTACTCTCAGAGAGTAATTCTATAAACAGAGTTCTAAACTGGAAAGTTTCTTCCATTGTTTGAACAGGTCAATCCAAGACTTTTGGCTTTCACAATTATAAGATGTGAACTGTTTTGTATGTGTAACATGTAATTTTTCTCTGTACATACAAAAAAGGAGTTTTCTTTGTTTATTCTACTGTGTCTTATTTTTTGGGTCTGTACATTAATCCTATCCCCAATCAAATCTGGTAAATTTCATCAATTGTTTTTTAAAATTTTTTTCTCTAATCTGTCCCTATTCTTGTTTTTTTTGTTTGTTTGTTTGTTTGTTTTGTTTTTTAATTTTTGTTATTTGGAGACAGGGTTTGTGTTGCTTGGCTGTTCTGGCCTGGACCCCCACAGCTGGCAGTCCTTGTCCTTTTAGGAGCTCACTTCCCATCACCTTGCATAACCATATAGTACTGAGTCTTGCTCACTCTTCCCGCTCACTGTGTTTTGGAACTTGGTAATTTCTATTCCTCTGTCTTGAACTTCCCTGTTTGTCACTGTTTTCCAATTTTCTGATGAGTTCATTTAGTATATTTAAGAAGAAAAAAATTTCAGAGCTGGGCAATGGTGGCACATGCCTTTAATCCCAGCACTCAGGAGGCAGAGGCAGGTGGACCTCTGTGAGTTCGCCAGCCTGTCTACACAGTAGTGAGTTTCAGAAACTGTCTTGAAAAGTAAAACCCAAAACAAGAACAAATTTGGTTATGGCAGATCTTCAGGTCTCTGTCTCCTCCTCCAAACCCAGCTCCCAGTCTCACGCCCAGTCCTTCAACAAACAGCTGCTGCTGCGGGCCCTGCACCTCAACTGGATCACTCCAGTTTCCTCTCATTGCTTTATCCCAGCCCCCAACTCCAGCAGGCACTCCCTGGAACCTGCAGGCATCTCCAGCCAGGGAAGCAGCCCCCAACTGCAGCAGAGAGCAGAAGATAGCAGAAGATGGAAAGAGTTCCTATGCTCAGGGACCATAGGATAGTACCAAAAGCCACCTACAGATTAAGTGCAGTCCCCATCAAAATCCTAACACAATTCTTTACAGACTTTAAAAGGACAATTCTCAGCTTCATATGGAAAAACAAAAATATGTACCCAGGATAGATGAAACAATCCCGAACAATAATAAAAGAACCGCTGGAGGTCTGACCATTCCCAACTTCAAGTTGTAGTACAGAGCTACAGTGATGCAAATGGCATGGCACTGGCACAGAAACAGACACAGTTGAACAATGGAATCGAACTGAAGACCCATATGTAAATCCACACACCTATGGATATCTGATTTTTATTAAAGAAGCCAGAAATACATACTGGAAAGAAGACATTAACATATGGTGCTGGTCAAGTTGGACAACTGCACATAGAATAGCCCAAATAGATCTATTCATACTGAACCACCCTGCACAAAACTCAACTCCAAATGGATCAAAGATCTCAGTGTACAATGAGAGCCAGGCATGGTGGTGCATGCCTTTACTCCCAGCATTCAATAGAGGCAGAGGCAGGTGGATCCCTGTGAGTTCGAGGCTAGCCTGGTCTACAAAGTGAGTCCAGGACAGCCAAGCTACAGAGAGAAACCCTGTCTCAAAATGCCCAAACCAAACCAAACCAAAAAAACTCCAACCCAATTTTAAAAAGGGGCAGCATATACTCCATGGTAAGGAACTTGTCCTATGGACATCCCATCAAAGTCTTCAATAGCAAAAGCAAAACAGACCCAGCGGAATCATTTATGCCAGAACAACATGAAGCTGATAAATCACTGCGTGCCAGGATCACTCCTGTATACAGGGAGTACCAACACCAACAAAAGACCTATAATCTAAATAGAGTAGAGATGTTCAAACACCTAGAATGAAGAGATGTTACTAGAGCCTCATAGTTGGGGATACAAACTGGGATGTATCCCCAGACTTGGGGCCCTATGTTTGATCCCTAGCACCCCATAAACCAAGTACAGTCATGCATGCCTGTAATCTTAATAGGAGGGTGGAAGAGAGGGAATCAGAAGTCAAGGTCATCCTCAGCTACACAGCAAATTTTAGGGTAGCCTGAGCTATAGGAGACCCTGTCTCAAAAGAAAAAAAAAAAATTGGTACCACCCCATTAGAAAATTAGACACTTAAATACATTTGTACACACACGCACACGCGCGCGCGCACACACACACACACCTGTAGCTCTCCAGACAGTGGAAATGGCAAGTCATTACTTATAATTCTATATTCTTTACCTGTACTTAAAATTATGTTCATAATCCAAAGTGATTTATAATTCAAATTTTCCAAAGATTGTGGACCTTAAGAACAACAAGGTTTCATTTTAGAGTGATGTAAAGGATTTATTAGCTATGATGGTAGTACAATTCAAGGTATTTTATGGATGAATCATAGTACAATAAAGGTGCTATTAAATGATAAGCTAGCATAAAGGTATTATTTACAAGCTAGATAATACAAAAATGCAAAATTTAGTTCCTTTCCTAAGAGGGACAACACCTACTGTGCTTGCCAGTTTTACATCAACTTGTCACAAGCTACTCTGATCGGAGAGAAAGGAACTTCTCTCACATTTTCTCATTTCAGTTGAGAAAAGGCCTCCTAAGATGGGGCTTTAAGCAAGACTTAATGGCTTGCTTATTAGGGCATCTTCTTAATGAGTGGTTGATGGGGAGGGCCCAGCCCATTGTGGAGGGTGCCATCCCTGGGCTGGTGGTCCTGGGTTCTGTAAAAAAAAAACAGGCTGAGCAAGCAAGACAGAAAGCATCACTCCTCCGTGGCCTCTGCATAACTGCCTCCAGGTGCCAACCCTGGTTGAGTTCCTGTCCTGATGAACAGCGATGTGGAAGTGTAAACTAAATAAACCCTTTCTTCCACAAGTTGCTTTTGGCCATGGTGTTTCATCACAGCAACAGAAACCTTAAGACACCTACCTTTGGGTGTAGGAAACCCCTCCCACTTCCCAAAGGCAACCTAGAATGAATGAGCACTCACAAAGTGATTTACAGGCTTAAGCAGTAGCTGACCTTGATGTAAGACACATGTTAAAAAGAAGGGAGAATGAATGACCCCTGGACTAACCTCAGCCACAGCATCTGGAGTAGGGGTTCACTAAATTTCTGTGGAGGGTTCTAGAAAGGCAGAGACCACAAATCTTTTTATTAACCACTTCAGGAGCAAGGACAAAGATAAAGGACCTGGAGGAAAAACAAAGGTGCGAGTGCCCCGCCCCCGGGCTTTGTATGTGATTCGCGTTTGCAAAGCAAAATAGACCGTCCTTCCCCACAACTCAGAAATCGGGCCGCTGGCTGGGGAGCTAGGCCCCGGAGCGCAGCCGCCACCGTGCCAAGGGCGGCGCTTCGCTCGCTCG
Organism: Psammomys obesus; assembly: GCF_907164565.1. Classification (NCBI taxonomy): domain Eukaryota; kingdom Metazoa; phylum Chordata; class Mammalia; order Rodentia; family Muridae; genus Psammomys; species Psammomys obesus. The sequence goes on from NW_026596225.1 coordinate 3,773,356, forward strand.
CAGCCCGGGCTCCTGTTACCTCCCAGTACACATCTGTGCCCATCAGAAGCCAAACAATTACGCGCTCCCGCGCGCCCGCCTCGAGGTCCGGGTGGCGGCTGCGGCCTGACCAGGGCCCCCACCTCCTCCCGCTCGCCAAGGCTCTGGGGCCACGCCGGGCCGGAGGCGGCTGCTCCGCAGCTCGCACGGGTGCACAGCGCGTCGCCCATGTGCTCGGCCCGCTCCGCGGCACAGTCCCGCGGGGGTCCGAGCGGGCCAGCCCGAGGCCTGCCCTGCCGGAGGCGCCGCCGCGCTCCTCGAGGCCGGAGGCCGCCGAAGGCGGGAAGACGCGGCGGCGGCGGGCCGGGGTCGCAACGCCGAGGCCCCGAGCAGGGGACGCCCGGCCGCCGTCGGGCGCGGCGAGCGGCAGCGGACTCACCACGGTTCGGCGGGGCAGCGCGCCGGGGGTCCGCGACAGGGCCCGGCGCAGCCTCCGCGCCCTGCCCGAGCGGGTCCCGGCCGGACTCTCGGAGCCGCTGTCGTCGGAGATCACGATAAAGTCCTCCATGGCCACGGCCCCGGCCGAGCCACGCGCGAGCAGCCGGCGACCCCGGCGACGGCGACTTCGGTTCCAGCGGGCTGGAGCCACTGCAGCGACCGCGGCGGCCGACACCGGGGTTAATACCCCCGCCGGCCCCGCCCCTCCATTGCCCCGCCCCCGCCCCGCCCCCCGCGGGCGGCCGCGCGCCCGGCTCTCTTTCTGTCAGGGGAGAGGGAGCGAAGCCGGGGGCTGGGCCGAGCGGTCGGCGGACGTGAGAAGCGCTGGGCAGGAGCCGCTGCTCTCCGCTGACCGCCGAGCGCGGTGCCCGCCACCGGCCCTGGCTGCAGGTGCGACCAGCCAGCGCGGCGGGGCACGGAGGTGGGCCGACCGCGGGCCTCTAACGGGCGTTTCGTTGCCGGGCCGTGAGCCTCCGCCGGTGGAGCAGCCCGGAGCCGGGAACCCGCTGTCCTACCGCCTGGGCCGGTGTCAGTCGCCCAGAGGGCTGCTGGCTGAGGTGAGGGAGGGACCCCGCTGCTCCTGTGTGCGCAGGTAGATCCGTAGGGCGAATCCCCACAAGTGGAATTATTGGATCACATCTAAGTTTTCATTGTTGGCAAATGGCACCAAATTACCCTAAGTTGCACCAATTTGCAGTTTCACCAACAGTGTGTGTCACAGGAATTTAAACTGTCAAATGTAAGAGTTGTTGAGGTGCTAGTTGACTGAACCGCCAGAAAGGCACACACTACAGCTGTGAGTCCCGGAGTGCCCCGTTCTCCGAACAAGCAGAAGCTATAAGGATGAAAACGTGTCCCCAGCAGGGGAAATGTCGGTAAGTAGTGAATTCTTTGGTTGATTTATTGTAGGGTAGGGACATTAAAGTCAAAACAGGACCCATCGCTATTTTTAAAATGTGGGATACTGACAAAATGCTGCAGCTTGGGCCCAAGTAACTGTGAAAAATAGAGTAATCGACTCAAATTAAAATGTCTTTAACAAAAAAAGAGGTTTTTTTTTTTTTTTTTCCCATACAGGGATAGTTGTTGGTTGCTATCTAAGCAGTGTCTAATGCAGTGTTTATTGTTAGTGAACTTCTGAATCAGCTGGAGGTTGTATGATAAAGATTGCAGGACCACACACCAGCGTTTCTGACTGAGAAACTTAATTTTGAAAGTAAGGCCTCCACATTGGTATTTCTTTCAGGTTCCTAGGTGATACTGACATTGCTTAAAGGGTGGTGAACACACTTTTAGACTCACTGGTCTAGGCTTGCCTTTCATCCTAGTCCTTGAAAGACCAAGGTCAGCCAGGAAGGAGGAAGAAGAAAGACAAGGAGGAGGGGAAGGAGACAGGAGAGATCACTGGCCTGGTGGGCAAATAGTTTATGATTTCAGATGTTTTGGCCTAACAGGTGAATTGTTATAAGTGGATTCAGTAAGTTGAGCTTTCTTTAATGCTATTCAACATTCATTTTAACACACACACACACACACACACACACACACACACACACACACACACGGGAATGAATCTAAGACTCCATACAGGCTAAGCTATATCCCCTGGCTCTCTGGCCCAAAGTCTCTTCTTTTTGAAACATTGTCGTTTTTAGGCTTTATGGCTGTATTTCTCTAATCAGTTCTTTGTAGCCTCTAGCTGATTCCTATTCCTCTACTCCTTAAATCATTTTTTTTAAGTTTTTTGGTTTTTAAACACTCTTAGATTTTTAAATGTTCTTCTAGATGAGTGAGTGTTTTACTTGCACGTATTATGTGCACTCCATGGGCGCCTGACGCCTTCAGTGTTCAGAAGAGGACACTGAATCCCCTAGAATTGACATTATGGATGGTTGGGTGCTGTGTGGGTGCTGGGAATGGAACGCATACCCTCCAAAAGAACACCAAGTTCTCCTAACCACAGAACAATTTTGCCATCCTTAAATCTTAATGCTCCTCAGTATTTTGACATGGGCCACTTCCACACTTTACCTTCTCATCATATAGTCAACTGTTTCTGCTGCTTCAGCAACCACCTTAATGCTCTCCACACCCAATGTGTTTATCTCCAGCCCAGCCTGGTCCTTAAAGCTCCAATGTAAACCTCCAGGTGGGTACTGAGGTCTCTAGGTATCTGTCTAAAACTGAGCTCACCTCTGTTCTCCCCACCAAACATTTCTGTTAAAACGACAACTTACTGTTTTCGTGTTTTCTAGTACTAGTGAATAGCGATATCATCAGCAATTACTCAGAGGAGAATCTGCTTGATTTCTACTTCAAGCCCTGTTTTACTTCCTATCTTTTGCATTTATTCACTTATTTTGGCTTCTGCTTCTATGATTCAGCCAAGTTACTGTCACCTCTGGCCGGGTCTTCCTGAAAGTGCTTGTTTTCCACTCCTTTTTGCTCACCCAGCCAACCTGGTCTTTAAGAAAGTATGTAATCATAGCTGGTAACACATTCTTGAAGTTCCAGCACTAGGGAAGTCAGAGGCCAGTTTGGGCTCCACAGCAAACAAACAAACAAACAAACAAACAGGATGCATGCATCATTTTCCCTCAGCCTCTTAGCGTTGTCTTAATCAGCTCTCTCTGCCATAGTGAAATCCTGCAGATTGTGGGGTTTAAACATTTATTTTTCTAAGTCTTAGAGGAAGCCTGGGTGCCGGTCCATGTGGTTCCTGGTGAGGATTTTCTCTGTTGTGTTGCACATGGCCGACTTGACAGTGTGTCCTCACATGGTCTATTTGGGTCACCTGGGAGGAAGCTCTCCCCCCCCCCCCCCGCCCTCTTACAAGGCCACCAATCACACTGAATCAGTTAACCTGGACCTTCTGCGCTGCTTAGTTTTTGACAACTTGACAACTTAGTTTTTGACACAAACTAGAGTCACCAAGAAAAAGGGAACCTCAGCAGAGGAATTGTCTCTACCTGTAACCCCTTTTCTGTCTAACGATTGCTGTGGGAGGGCCAGCTGTCCGTGGATAGTGCTGTACTGGGGTGGATAAGAAAGCTGGCTGAGAAAGCCACTGAGAGCAAGCCAGTAAGCAGCACTCCTCCAAGGCCTCTGCTTTAGTCTCTGCCTTAGCTTGCTTCTTGAATCCCTGCCATAAACTCCCTCAGTGGTGGACTGTTGCCTGGGAGTTAACTAGAAGATGAAAAAAACCCAAGTTGCTTTGGGTCATGGTATTTGCCAAAGCAGACTAGGATACCTCCCAAGCGCCCTATCTCCAAAGACCAGCATGCTGAAAGTTAACGATTCAGCATATGAGTTTGAGGGGAATGCAAACTTTTGGTCCCCAAACACACTGTAAAGGAAATATAAAGACTAACATAGCTTACTATGTATTTATGTATGTGTTAGGATTTAGGCGACGGAGCTGAACGATGTCATCCAAGAAGTCACACCACAAGGCAGGCCTCTTGTGAGAGGTTTATTAAGGATGGGGAATGCAGAAGCAGCTTCTGGGGGGGAAGAAGAAAAGCGGCAGAGCAAAGTGGGCGGGGTTTTATAAGGTGACTGTGCATGTGCAAGAGGTAGATGCGTGCTTTGTGGCCATAAAGCTGTCGAAGCTCAGCACATGTTCAGGCACCAACGTGTGGTTCTTGGCGCCTGGAGACCGTGTTGCGCTGGCGCTGGTGGGTTATGCTATTGCTAGGTTCCTGGGCCTGATGGCGGAGCTGCTTGGTTACTAATAGTATTTGTTTTTTTCCTCAGGACAGGGTTTCTTTGTGTAACAGCCCTGGCTGCTCTGGCACTCCCTTGTAGATCAAGTTGGCCTCAAACTCACAGAGATCCGCCTACCTCTGCCTCCTGAGTGCTGGGATTAAGGTCATGCACCACCACGGCTGACTACTGTGTAGTTTTTGATCATACAGATATTTAGTTGCTTCTATATCTAGATAGAGAGTAAATGTATTTCCTTGCTGAAGGGCTATGCTACTGGAGATGGTTGCCTCGGTCCTGGTCTCTCCATTGCTTATACTCTAAGGGGAGCAGACTAGGAAAGCCTGGTGAGTCTGCAATCAGGGTGAGAGGTGTCAACCTGTGAATCATAGAAACAGCTCCATCTTTCTTCTCCAATAACCACTACCATTCTCTCTAGAAATCCTCTTGCTTTCCAAGCAGCGCTTTCAACAGAGTCATTAAAGTGGTCTCAGGTATTAAAACTTGTAGTTTTGTCTCATGTGGCTCCCTTAAAATATTTCATCTCCTATTTGATCCATAGCTTTCCCTGTTCTCTTAGTACAGGTGAATTTGTGCCTATGATTGTTCTCAGTGCAAGGGCTGATGTCTGCCTGCTCTGTCTTAAGTGAGAGATGGAGAAAGACTGTCCTTGAGGAAATGGCTACTATGACTCAGTTTCTTGAGTAACAGTTCCCCCATTGTGTTAACTTCGGCTCTCTTACCTGCACTGCGCCCACATTGTTTCTGTCTGGGGCTCCTGAGTTAAGAGATTACAGGCTCAGCTTTCTCCAGGGTACTCCCCCCAATGCCTTCCAGGGACATCTAACAGTCTTTTACTCTTGAGGACTCCTGAGGCACTTCTCAAGAAATGCCAGTCACCTTCTGAACTGTGTAAGGGCTCACCACCATGGAGAACCTAACATAAGTCAAGGAAGAAGGCACTACGTCTATCTTCGTACCCTCTTTAGTACCAATCCCTTACTCCCGTGAGTATCAGAGACTCAGCCAAGTCAACGGGCCAGTAAGATGAGACATTCTTAGCTTGGGGATAAGAGTGAGGAATACTTTGTTTAACCTTCTCTGTGGGAAGTGAATGGAAAAGGCAGGGCAGCCCCCATTTCCTTCAGCTGTGAGGAAGTAATGGCTTGTTGTCATCTGATGTGTAACAGTCACCCACAGATATATTAACAGATTGGAAAATTTCAAATGCCCCCAAGAGTTTACAATAAAATGACTAATATGAATAAATGCCTTTCAATCGTGAAATGATGATATAATGGCAGGGTACAGCGGTGTGTTCAGATTGTATATCTTTCTCCTCAGCGATCCTGCCTGAAACTTGGAAGAACAGAGGCTCTGATGGCATTGTGTGAGAATTTCTGAAGAACTTGCCAACCAGGTAGATACGGGCCCTGAAGTTATTTTCCTCAACTGTAAGTCACAACACTAATGGTTTCTTGGTCATCCTGGGTTTGCCCTGAAACAACTTGTTTAACTAAGACTTCAGAAACGGTGGGTCTCTTTCAGAAGTGTGTATGTGTGCACTTGCACATGCTCTGTAAGGTGTCACTTCTGTACAGATTTACTCCCCTTACATGCTAAACCATATCACCTGAGAGGCCAGTGTAGCCTTTGTACTTAGTAATGATATTTATTCTATATTGAGTATATTCTATATACCTGCCCGTTGTGTGCCAGGTACCATGTAAAAAGCCAAGGATAAAGCAATGAGCAATCTGGGTATAGTGGGGTAACCCTAGCACTGAGGAGGCTGGGGTAGGAAGAACAAGATAAATTTGAGGCCATCCTGGTCCACATAGCAAGTACCAAGCCAGTCAATGCTACACAGTGATACCCTGTCTCAAAAAGCAAATAGAAACATAAAAAGGAAGGTAGCCATTGCCTTTACCCAGAGCATCACGGCTGAGGAGGTTTGTGGTGAAGAAAAGAAAGTTCCGATGCTGGAAGGTGCCACATGCCTAAAATCTCAGCACTCAGGAAGCAGGGACAAGTGAATCTCTGTGAGCTTGAGGCCAGATTGGTCTACAAAGTGAGTCCAGGACAGCCAGGGATACACAGAGAAACCCTGTCTTGAAAAACTTAAATAAATAAATAGGTAAATAAATAAATCTATGTTGAGTTAAAAATTAAACTTGGAGAAACTGTAACACCCAGGCTGAAGGCACAATTAGATACTACTTTATACCCTTTAAGATTTTTTTTTGTTTGATTTGCTTTTTGGAGCAAATATCTGAAATTGAACAGTGTTGTAGGACTGTTGCCGGTCTTAACATGATTGACGTACATGGCTGTTGATTTTGACATCAGAATCCTTACAGGACTGGCCCAATGAGGGGCCCTGACAGGGGTGGGCTAACAAGGTGGTGCAGAGGCCTTGCTGTTGGTGTACCTTTTAAAAACTCTTACGTTTATCTTTTTCTCCCTACTCCACCCCAATCTATTCTAACTCCCCAACACCAGGTAGGAGAGAGAAAGGGTTAGTGGGAGAGGGGGCACAGTTCTCTCTTAGCTGCTTCCTGCTGGTCAGGATTGTTGGGTTCCTTGGAGCCAGTCCAATCCTTGTTTCAGGAGATCTCCAACTTCTTGTCTCGCAACAGCAACCAGGAGTAGCCTTGTTCTCCATTCTCTCTGGACTCTGGCATTTATTCTTTCTCCAGAGTCCTCCGAATTCACCTATCTGCAGCTGGCAAAGTGCTCCCCTCAGAACCTGCATGAGGCAAATAGTCTGCTGCTATGGACCAGCTGAGTCAGCCCCACACCTGGGACCAAAACAAAACACGTTTATATCCACAACAGCCTTGTCTCTCCTCAGAATGTTGAACCTGTAACAATCGCTGGTGGGGAGACTTCAGTGCCATAGCTGCTCTCAAGCTGCCTGTGTTCTTGTGAGTGACCCCAGTGACGTTTGTTATTCACCCAAATAACAGCGGACTTGGTGCCACTGTTTCCTCTGTCTAGTTCTCCTACCTGGCCTAAAGTGATGTGTGTTCATGTCTCCCAGGTTAAAGGGAACATGGCTGTGAGACCAGAAAAGATCGCTTCACAAAGTTACAGAACTGAAAGACTGATGGTTGAAAGTTGTAAATACTTGGCCTGGAGACCTGAGTTCAAACCCCTGAACACACAAGGTGAAAGAGAATCAGCTTCCGTAAGTTGTCCCCTGACTCACGCTCTCTCTAAATGTAAAAACCAAAGTGTACATATTTTCGTCTTTCTCTTTTTAATGACTCTATTCAAAAGTTACTGGTAAAGGAAGTGTCATGGTTTATTTGAGCACACTGCTTGTATCTATGTTTTTGTTTGTTTGCTTGTATAGCTTTTTACTACTGTCAATTTCAAGAACTATTTTTTTTTTTGAGACTGAATGTGAGGGGGCACAGTAGAGAAACTGAAATAGCCACTATGTGGATAAAAAGGGGAAAATTTATTCCACACAGCCAAGGCTGTCCCTCGGGAAAACAGAGAGCAGCAAAGGGGAAGGGGGTGGATCTTCAGGGCTATTAGGGAATGGGAGCCTGGGAGAATGAGCGACTGTGAGCTGGAGTAGGGGCTTTGCAGTGGAGGGACTGAGGGAGCCTGTCATCCACCTGGACCTTGACATGCTGATAGGCACCACATGTTGATGGGAGAGACATGTCCCTTTTGCTAGAGATGTGGAGAAGGACTCTTTTGGCAAGTGGGCTGTTGGCCTCAAGTCCTGAGCAGAACTCTAGAGAACCTGTGCCTAAAGCAATACAGTAAAGTAGAAGCGCCTAGGACCTGATTTGGAAGAGGCTGGACTGCACACATTTCTTTGTATCTTAGAATCTGTCTGTACCAGTAAATCCAGGGAGAAATACACAGTGAGATTGTTTTGCATTTCTGATCTGAATGGTAATTCAGTTGGGATGCCAATTCAGGGCCAGTTGCAGTAATGACCACAAAGGCAATGTCTTTGCTCGACATGACTTACTGATGACAGTGTTTTCACCAGACACTTCAAGAACATAGTTTTGACCAGGCATGAGGTGTGCCTTGAGTTAACTGAGAATTGAAGTTATTAACACTGCCTTGCAAATATAATTACCCAAGCAGACAGTTCCTGCATCCACATTGCTGACAGGAAAAATGAAGTAGACAAGCATTGCTCAGCTGGTTTGTTACAAATACATGTGGAGTGTCCATTGATTTTTTTCTCTTCCCTCCAAAACAAAAATCTACCACACAAATGATGGGGTTCTCTGTCACCACTGTGTGCATATTCAGTTTTATAGATTTGCAAATACAGTACAGCTAGATGTTTGATCTGTTAATATTCATTTCATTTAAAATATATGGTATTTTCTATTTTGCTAATCTGTTTTTATTTTTATTTCCAATATGCTCGCTCTTAAACATTCTTCCTTGACTGCCCCCATGTTATTTGCGCAGTGATATAAACTCACACAGCCTTCTCCATAATCAAGTAAACATTAAGAAAGAGATACATGTTCTTATACATAGGAATAAATGGATAAATAATATATACAAGACTGTGAATTTGTCATTTGGTTTTACAGATGGAAATCATATAAATATATATCAGTATATATGTCTGTACACATAATAAGCACATGTAATTATATATGTACACATATACATTAAACATGTGTATATACATGCATATTTATGCATATTTCCCTCCACATTATATATGTGTATGTACACACATATATGAATATAGTCTCCCTCACCCAGCAATACCCCTCATTTACTGTAATTTGATCAGGCAGGGCAGCCAGCAGGTCACTTTCTACAGAGCTGGCTTGCCTTCTCAGTACTGACAAACTTGCTTGTGTTTATTAACCCTCCCCACATTGCTAGGCAAACGTTTGGTTTTGGGGGCTGGAGAGATGGCTCTGTGGTTACAATACTGGCTGCTCTTACAGAGGATCCAGGACTGGGTACCTAGCGAGGGAGTGGCTCACAACCATTTGTAACTCCACTTACGGAGATCAGGCCCCCTCTTCCAGCATCCTCCTCAGGCACCAGGTACCTATGTGGTACACATGCATACTCATGCACATGAAATAAAAATAATAATAAATAGATCTCTTGAAAAAGAAAAGTACTGGAGGGAGAGAAGTGGATGGAACCATGGATGAACCCTGGGGCAAGAACTGACATTTGCTGCCTTGCTGTGACAGGGGCCTATCATTTCACTGTTTTCTTTCAATGCTCAAATTCTCCATACAATAGTAATTCTTCTTTTAAATGGCGGGTTTCCTGTCTCAGCTTTGCAGGTAGCTGGGGTCGTAGGTGAGCGCTGCTATGCTTCCCTCTTAATAATCAATTTAGGAAGGAAGCTGTTATAAGTCATCCTGTTTCTTTGGTGTACTTGAAGACCTGCTCTATTACATTTTCGTTATCTTTTTTCCTCCTCCTCTTCTTTTATTTTTATTTTTTTGAGGGAGGAGCTAACTGTTTGCCCTAGATCTCCTGGAACTCACTCTGTAGACCAGGTTACAGAAATCACAGAAATCTGCTGGGATTAAAAGTGGGGCTACTATGCCTGGCATTATTGACAACTTTTTTTTGTTTGTTTGTTTTGAGATGGGTTCTCTTTGTAGCCTTGGCTATCCTAGACTTGCTTTGTAGACCAGTCTGGCTTTGAACTCACAGAGATCCGCCTGCCTCTGCCTCCCTCTGTGCTGGGATTACCAGCGTGTAACCCATACTTGGCTAATATACAACTCTTAATCTCCAGCTAATCACTGGCTTGTCTTGGAAAAGTCCAGCACAAGCCCACATCTTATAGAAGTGGCTTCCAGTTCCTTTGCAGAGGCTTTGGTTTTTCTGGTTAGTGCATTCTGAAACAGTCTTCTCAAATTTGATTCTCTATCTTTCTTTTCTCTTCTGTGGAACAATTTCCCACTTCTGTGAGTAGTTTTGAAAATCACTTTTTTGCAAAGAGTTGCTTACCCATCGTCTTCAAAAGCCAGAATGTTACTTCCTGGTTGGAGATACAAGACCTGGAGTTCACATCCACTGATCACACCAGCTTTGCCGGCATTGGCAATCGTTAACTTGCCAACACAGCCACAGCTCCTGGGCAGCATGGTGGAGGTGGGTGTGCTCAGGTTCTGAGTTGCTGTACCTACTTGCTTCGGAAACTTCTGCAGCTTTCCTGGGCACCAGTCTAGTGTGTTGATGTCAGGAATGTGTGTGTGTGTCATTCATTGCTCACTTGACACTGAGGGAGGAAATCCCTTTAATGTACATTATTTCTTTCCAAGTTTGGTGTTTCTTTTCTTTTCTTTTCTTTCTTTATTATTTGTACATAGTCTGCCTGCATGTGTGTGCTGACACGCCAGCAGAGGGCACCTGATCTCACTATAGATGGTTGTGAGCCACCATGTGGGTGTGGGAATTGAACTCAGGACCTCTGGAAGAGCAGACAGTGCTCTTAACCTCCAGCTCCTAAATTTGATATTTCAACTCTGATGTGACAAAAAAAATTATAAGTCTTTGCCCATTGTTTTATTGATAAGAAAGTGTCACTTTCAGTGCTTCTCATACTATTGTAGGTAAAATGACCCTATGTTTGGTGTGCTGGGAAAACATTCTGACTTTGAAGCCTGTGCATCTTTATCTGATATATAACTAAGTTATATATATAACTAAGTTCTGTGTCATCCTTTGCCTTGAGATGGCTGTAGCAGAGTCAGAACACAGGAGGCGAAGTCTTGGCTTTGGGGATGTGGCTTCACTCTGGCTCAAGCTCCAGAAGAGGCCGTTTATGCACTTTGCTATCCAGTCCTCGTCCTTAGCTGCTGCTGCTGTCCTTTGGGCTTAGGGTGTATCACTTTCGGCCCTAGAGGTGTCCCTAAAATTCCTTTTTGTTAGTAATCTGATGCTGATTTGTTCCCACACATTCTAGCCAGCAGCTTAGGAGTTTGCATTAACTGATGGACGAGGTAAGCTAGTGTCTTCTGGGACTGAATGCTGCAGTGACTACCTCTTCTGGCCTTCTCTGGAGGCAGAAACTCCTGCTGCTGTGTTGTAGATGAAGTCTGGAGGGGTCCTCTATTCACTGCTGCAGAGCTGTCTTACCTCCCAGTGTCCACGGCTCTGAGGTGAGAGACCCTGAGGCAGCTTTCACCTTTCATTCCAGCTGTCTCCTCTGAAATTGTGGGTAATGAGTTTTCTTCAACCTGATGGCGTTCAGCTTCCACACTTGGGTAATCAAAGACATCGAAGGCTTCAGCCTCTGCCTTGAATTGCCCACTCCGGGGGAAAGCAGCTATATGGGGGTCACCTGGATAGGGTCCCTCGGCATCTGCAGCCCCATCACCCATTTGAAGACTGAAGTCTTGACTGGCATCTTGTGAGAGACTCTGAGTCCAATCACCTGACTCCTGGATTCCTTACTTTAAAAAACATGACACAATAACCACTTATTGTTCTAAATTGTTAATATTTGACACATCATTAGCTACTAGGTATTTTCCAAATGAAACTCTTACTTTACCATGCCTTCAAAATTGTCCCTTTCTGTTACTTCAGCTAAAACTCTTTGGAGAAACTTATGGAGGCCCAGCCAAGGTCACCAAACCACTATGAGTAATTGTTTTAGGTGACTAGGAGTAAACTTGGTCCATTACAGTCCTGAAGTGAGCATACCCAGAAGCATGTGTTTCTCATGACAGCTAAGGAGACAACCTCTAGTCACTAAATATGAACCATGCTTTAGACACCAGCAACACTCTCCTTTTGGGCATGGCATCAACTTCTGCCTGCCAACCCTTCCTTCCTTGGTTCCTCAGTCGGCCCTTTCTCCCACCCAGGCCATTAAATGTGGGGACCCTCCATGTCCAGTTATAGGCTCTTTTCCTTTGGCGATCTACTCTCTTTCCTGAAGAATCCTTACTCATCCTCGTGGAGAATATGCACTTGATGTTCAAATGTGTTCACCCACACTGGGCCTCGTGAGTTTCATCCACATTGCAGTACTCACTAGTGCTTGGACGGTAACCCATTTTATGGAGAGAGCGCGCCTTATCTAGCTACCCGTTTTGTTTTGTGGAGTTTTTAGTGGTTATGAATACTACTACTGTAATCATCCCCAACAATCTGTGTGACCCATTACTGCACTCCTCTTGGGCACACACCTAGCGGGGGGATGGCTGGCCTAGGGTCTGTGCATATGAATGAAAAAAGAGAGGGCATGATGTGCTCACATGTGGGTCGGGGAAAAGACTAGATATGAGGGAGGCACAGCCCGACTGAACCAGGCCATGCCAGGAGGGGTAAGGGAGGAAGAGAAGAGAGAAGGGGCAAAGACAGTACCTGGGAACCCGGACACCAAGAGCACCAAGACACTGAGTAGCCAGAACGGCCCGGGGTTATATAGGAATCAGAGAAGCTAGGAGAAGGGGTATGGCTTGCCGGGGCTGGAGACATTCAGGGTAGAGGGTGGGCATGCTGGTACTTGCTGAAGACCTGCCTGTTAGTGAGTGTCTGCTCTGATAGGTTAAGTAGGCACCTCAGCCATTTGTCCTGGGTTTGAGACCTAACACGGAGAAAGAAAGACAATCAGTCATGGCATGAGAATACTTTCAGCTGCCTTTCTCAACAAAAGGTCTCTCTTTCCAGTTTTTACATCCGTTTATTTTGTGTGTGGGTACATGTGTGCACGCATGTGCAGGCCAAAAAACAACTTGTGGGAGTCAGTTCTCTCCTTCCACCGTGTGTGCTCCAGGGATCAAATTCAGGACCACAGGCTTGGCACATGCTGGCTTGTGATGGCTCTGTTCTTCAGTGTTCCCTGTCAAGCGGCTGCCCCCATCCATTATGGCTATACCTGTTCTAATGGGTTATTAAGCAGATGAAGTCAGTGAAGGCAGGAATGTAATCAATAGCCTCTTTCACTAGTAACACTATTATTGGTTCTTTCACACAGTATGACGATGAGCAGCGTACCACAGGAGGACACTGTCATGTGAACATCACAGAGTGTACTCACACCCTCCCTGTGCTGTGTGGTACAGTCACAGCTGTGTGAGGGCTCCACCAATGAAAGCAGTGTTGGTTTCTGTGCAGACAGCCTGGAGAAGTGCATTGTGAGTCCCTGACCTCAGATGAGTGACCTCATCTGAAGGCCTCTGTTGGCACCTGCTTCTGCTGACCAAGATAGCAAATGAGATAATGACAGGAAGCAGGAAATGTGAAGGTGCGGAGAGGCAGACCTAATGTAGGGAGAGGAGGCCCTGGCAGAAGCCCGGCTTCCCGAGATTACTGAGCTCTGTGTTCCAGGAGCTGCTGAGCCTCGCGGAGATTTGCAGGTCGACTGTTTGGCCATGATTTCAACAATGGGAAATCATAGGCTTCCGTCACCCTAGCACTGAGGGAGTCCTGGTACATGTGTACCCCCTCTCCTTGGGAATGGCAGGACTAATCTACCACAGCTTTAGCAGTTGATTAGCTGGCTGCTTGAGGGCCTGTGAGCTTTTACATATCCTTCCAAAAGTTACACAATTTTTCCTATCCATCTACTTACACAAATCTATCTATCCATCATCTATTTACACAATTCTATCTAAACAAATATATCCATCCATCCATTTACACAATTCTATCTGTCTATCCATCCATATATTTACACAAGTCTATCTATCCATCTATCTACACAAATCTATGTATCCATCCACCTATCTATACAAATCTTTCCATCCATTTACACAATTTTATCTATCTATCTATCTATCTATCTATCTATCTATCTATCTATCTATCTATTTACACAAATCTATCTATCTAATTACAAGGAGATATTGTATTTTTGCATGAAAAGATATCAGCAATATAGTTTAAAGTCTCTATAATTCTATCCATCTAGTAATCAAGAGCTCAGTGAAATGCAGAGATAAACACTGCAAAAAAATAGAGATATGTAAGCAAGACAAAATCAAGACCAGATAGATGTGAATTAGAATAGATACTCATGACTGGGACCAGAAAAGTGATGGAAGAGAACTTTGTAAGACTTAAGGCATGATTCAATGCTTGATCTGCAATTTTGGCTTTGAACCCCCTCTTGGTGGGAAAGAGAAGACAGAAACAAGTCAGCTAATTCTTGAAAAGATAAGCACAGGCTGGGGATTAGCTCAGTGGCTGCTGAGGCCTAGGGACTTATGTTTGGATCCCTGCTGTTAGTTCACTAGTTAGTGCACTAGCCCTCTCCTACATTGCTTAGCAACCCGTGATGCCTTCACCTGCCTCCCTCAGGTGTGTGCACTTCAGCTGTGTACCAGATCCAAAGGACCAGCGCATCACTGCATGTTCTCTCTGTCTCAATTTTTCTCCCCTTGCCTGTTCCTCTGTCTCTCTGATTCTGTCTTCCTCCCTCCCCACACTGTATTCTCCCCTCTCTCTTCTAAGCTCAACCTCTGTCGCAGTATTGCCTTTCCCATAATAAACCTCTTTGTAACCGCAATCTGTTGGGCAGCATGTAATTGAGATTGTAACACTTACCACTCACATAAGAGCTGAGCATGTCCAGGCATGCAGGTAACCTGTGCTGGGGAGCTGAGAAGGAAGGACCACTGGGGCTTGCCGGCCAGTCAGCTGAGCTGGGAAACAAGAAAAATGAGCTTTGAGGCTATGCCAGGGAAGTGACATGCAGTGATTGGGACTTACGACTCCGTTGTGTGGCCGATTATTAATTTGTCAGTGCAGATGCATCACCACACAGGGTGGAGAGGTCAGTTATGGGCCAGTAATTGGGCTGGAATGACCAGAGCCCAGGCTGTGCCAAGTTGTACCATTGTGGATCACTGGGAGATCTCTATCAGCACATTTCCCATCGCTGTAATGAAGTAGCAGACTTACAGAGTAGCTTATAAAGAAGAGAGGCTTTAGCCCACACTTGGGGAGGTGGAGAGCCCACACGGCAGGGCACAGGTCCTCTGAGGAGCCGCTGCCTGCGTCACATCATTGCAGAGACAACATGGTGGGAGTGATGGCAAGAGGGACCATATAGCGAGACAAGAAGCCACGGAAGGATTCAGGGCCTAGGCTTTTCTTTAATCTTGGAAGAACCAACCAGTGTCTGATAGTTCTATATTAGGTTCTGTAGCTGGCCTTTGCTACTTTGTGGGTTCTTTCCCCCAGTTTCACTTCCTAACACTAAATAGGAGAAAAACGAGGATACAGGGGAGAGAGGAATTAAGAAAATTCTTGGATCTAATTTCTTTCCTTTGGCTTCTTTTTTGACCAGAGCTACTAGAAAACTATAATCAATCTCCCTAAATGATCAGCAACCACTGACCTTTCCTGTCAGGGCCCTCACATTTATGTACCCTCTGAAATGTTCCCACAATTCCAAATGTCACACAATCCCAGTAATTACCTGCAGCTGGCAAAACCATGTTTCTGCTAGAGCACAAGGTAAATGATGGTCAGCTGCTGTGGACAGTCTGAAGTAGCCTCACATCCCCACACCTGGAATTAAAACATTGTAATACTTCAGTTTTTAAAGAAACCAAACTTCCAGAATTCTCATTACAAGTTTCCTCTGAGGGTGTTGCCTCAACGACCCTCTACTGTGTCCCCCCCCCGTTCTGTTTTGTTTTTTTGCATCAGGGTCTTACTGTGCAGCCTCCAACTCAAAATCTTCCTTTTCTGGGCTCCTGAGTCCAGGGATTACAGATGGTGGTCAATCTGGCCATCTTAAACCTCACTTTGGAAAGGGCCCACCATTTACTTTGTAGAGAAAGAGGACTGAGACGTGTATCTTCAAACATGCTATGTGGTACAGGATGACTCTGAACTCCTGACCGTCCTGCCTCTCCCTCCCGAAGGCTGGAATTATGGTCTTGTGTCACCACACCCATCTTCAGGGTCTCCTTTTAACATTGCCACATGGGCATCAAGTTTTCTCTCCTCCTCTCCCCCTCCCCCCTACCGCTTCTTTTTGGTTTGGGCAACAAGTTTTCAACACTCAGATTGGGAAATAATATCCAAACCAGATACGAACCAGTCTGAAAAACAGTTAAGATTATAGTGCAACCCAAAGAACACTATGCCTCTGGTGTAAGCTGGTCCCTTTCGTTATTGTTTTAATCTCTTGTCTCTAGAGCCTGTGAAGCTCAGTGGGAGGTAAGCTTGTATGAGGCAAGTGTGTGTGCCTTTGTGGTGGTTACTCAGTAACCAGCCATTGTTCTAATAAAGCTGTAACATTGGGCTTCAGTTGGGGACACTGTGTTGGGGGAGTCTGTAGGAGGAAGTCCTGACTACAGGCAGGTGGTTCCAGGCCCTGTGGAGAGTAAGCTCTCTTCACAGACTGAGGTTTGGGACACCAGAAAGGAAACAGGAATGTCCAACTCCAGAATGTGGGTACATGTGACTGTATTAAGTGAAAGTGTATTAGGTGGAAGTGTGATGTGAATGAACTCAGTTTAACAAGTGGTTGGGGACAGGCAGTGGTGGCACACACCTTCAGTCCCAGCACTCAACAGGTAGAGGCAGGTGGATCTCCAGCCATCCTGGTCTATAAAGTGAGTTCCAGGACATCCAAGGCTACAAAGAGAAACCCTGTCTTGAAAGAAAAAAAAAAAAAGTTATAGTAATACTAATTTTCAAAGTGGTAGTTTTGTCTTTGAGTCGCTTAACTATCTGAAAGGCAACGTCTATTGCCAGAGGCATATTCTCTTAGTCATGGAATGTCAACCCTCTGTAGAAGGAGAAGACCCTCACGGAGTTGAGAGTTAAGCCCTGTCTTAAAGGGCAGGGAGCAGAGGTGCCACACAGTGAGGCACACTACATGCTCTGAATATCCTGTCATCAGGTGAGCTGTTGCCTTTTCTCTCCAATGCCAGCACAGTCCTCACTCTGAGCCTGCCAGTGGTGACACAGAGGAACCACCCTCTGACCACAAAGCCGTGGGCTTGGTGAGTCCCCTGCCTGAGGGCTGTGAGGAGAGTGAGGGGTCACACAGTACCTGACACAGGGGTGATGCTTAATAAATCCCTGGAGTGAAGCAGGCCAGCTCCCAATGAGAGCACACGGGCTGGCGCTGGCCATAGAAGCCTATCCTTCTCCCTCAGTCTGTGGGCCCTCCCACTGCCCACCCCCCAGCTGACTGAGGTTCTGTGGAGACTCAGCCATTACACCTGGGCACAGCCTGTTTGGGTTTGTGATGGTTTGTATGGGGAACAAGGAGAGTGTAATTCCAAACTGCATGCCAGAGGATAGTATGGAGAGGAGGGCAGAGTCCCATGGTAGGGTGAGTGTGGAGGAGGAGGTCTCAGTGCAGGTCTTGAGTCCCTGGGGTTCACACGTGGAACAGAGGCCACAGGAGGAAGGGAGCTGCAGCTGGCAGCACAGTACAGTGTCCTGTGGAGACATTGGCCAGGTGGAGTTGGGGGACTGGAGGAGAAGGGGATGGAGGGGTGTCAGGCCCTGGGTGGTAGAGTGGCAGGTGAGTGGGAAGAGATGGATGGCCTGACTCAAGCTCTCTTTCTGGAGGAATGTGGGTGAGCCACTCCACCTTCGTGACTTTTCTCTTAAACAGTTTTTGAACTTTGTTTTGTAGTGCAGGGCCGCACACACACTGGACGAGTGCTCTTCCACTGAGCCCCATGCTTGTCTTTAAGAGTGGCCGGGGGTATAGCTCAGCAGTAGAGGATGTGACTGAAGAGGGTAGAGTCTGGTCCTGTTAAGTGTCTGGCACACACTGAGGTCCGGTAAGAAGGCCTTCTGTCATGCAGGCGCTGTGCTGTGCACACTCTGCTGCCTCAGGAAGGGCATTTCCTGTGCCCTAGGCCCATCACCTTCTGAGCAAAGGAGAGGGAAGGTGGTCAGTGTAGCTTTAATAAAGCCGCTGTGGGGTGCGCTGGGACTTGCAAGGGACCATTTGATGCTTCTATCTTAGCTATTCTTCTAGTGCTATGAAGAGACAGTATGACCAAGGCAACTTATAGAAGAAAGCATTTAATTGGGGTTTGTGACCATCATGGTGGGAGCATGACAGCAGGCAGGAAGTAATGGCGCTGGAGCAATAGCTAAGAGGGAGAGACAGACTGGGCTTGGCATCGACTTTTGAAAGCTCAAAGCCCACACTCCCAGTGACACACCTCCTCCAACAAGGCCACACCTCTTGTCTTCTTTAGGGTTTCCATTGCTGCAAAGAAACACCATGATCAAAAAGCAAGTTTTTGGATATATTTGGATATAAAGGATATATTTGGCTTACATTGCCATCATTGCAGGAATTCAAGCTGGACTTTTGACTGGAGGCAGGTGCTGATGCAGAGGCCATGGAGGGGTGCTGCTCACCCTGCTTTCTAATTGAGAAAATGCTTTATAGCTGGATCTCATGGAGGCATTTTCCCAGCTGAGGCCCCTTCCTCTCTGATGACTGCAGCTTGTGTCAAACTGACAAAACCAACCAACCTAATCCTTCCTAAATACTCTACCAGCAGGGAACAAAAAACATTCAATTCTATGAGCCTATGGGGGCATTTTCATTAAAACCACCACATTCCACTCCTTGGCCCCCATAGGCTTATAGCCACATCATAATGCAAGAATGCACGTCAAAAGTTCCTGTGATCTGTCACAGTTTCAACGCTATTTAAAAGTCCAAAGTCTCTTCTGAGATTCAAGCCAATCTCTTAACTGTAATTCCCATAAAAGCAAAAATGAAGTTATATAGCTTCAGTACACAATGGCACAGAATATACATTCCTGTTCCAAAAGGCAGCAAAAAAAGGCATAGTTAGGAAATACTGGACCAAAGCAAGGCCAAAACCCAGCAGAGCGAACTCCAGATTCCTTAGCTCTCTGCTCGAGGTCCAGCTTCGGATCTTCCAGCTTTGCTCACTGCAACACACTCCTCTCTCTTGGGCTGGCTCCACACTGTTTACAGATACCCCACAGCTCTGGCATCTCCAACATCTTGGGGTCTCCAACAAAATTCAGGCCCCACCATCCCAACTATATTGGGCTGCTAAACCACAGTTAGGCTTCTCACGAAAGCATACTTAAGAAAAACTTTAAGTGCTACAATTACCTTGGGCAAATTGGTCATAAATTTCTATACAGTGTATCCCTGACCTCAAGGTTATGAGAACAGCCTGACCCTTCACTGTTATCTTCCTGCTTCTGTAAACGAGGCTTGCTTGCTTCCTGCAAATGCCCACAGTCACCTTACTGAATATGTGACAGAATTATGCTTTTTGTTGTTGTTGTTTTGTTTTTTTTGCCTGTGAAAGCTCATCAGATGGGAGTCAGGGCTGCCTCCCACTACTGTGTATGGGACAGCCTGCTGATGGAAAATAAAGGCTCCATGTCACTTGACTGCTTTGGGCTTCTGTCACGTGGCCTCTTTTCAGGTGTCCCACACATTTGGAGGTCCCACTGAGGAGAAGCTCAGACACCTGAGCTGGAGCTCCTCCCAGACAAGGGTAAGGGTTGTTGGCCCTAGAGGAGGCCCTGAAAAGACATTCCTCCACCAGGAACTGACTACCATTCACCAACATGCCTCCTCAAAGTTTTTGAAGGCGTCCACCTGTACCTGAGTCTGGGACCTGTGGGGGCCAGAAAAACCTACATTTCTGGTTTCTGGCCAGTCTGGGGTGCTGATCGGGGAAACTCAAGGAAAAATGGACACAGCTGTGGCTGGTATGCCACCATACACCCTCAGGATCTGGTTTGTCTTGTGCCCACCGATTTATGTTCTGCGTCTGTTGGTTTCATTTTTATTGTAGTTGTCCCTTGTCAATGTTTTTGTGTCCCCATTAGTCTGTTTCAGTTATAGGCAGACATGGGACCTCATCAGTGCTTTTAAACTCCCCCTCATAATGCATGTTACAAAACTTGGAGGCGGGCTTCAAAACATGGGAATCTGAGTTTGGAGTCCACTTCTCCAAGGGAACTCCATCGGCCAGCCTTTAGTGTATGTTGGTCCAATACCTGGTTACTCAACGTCAACATTGCTGCCAGCATTCAGCCTATTCTGGATACCCGGATCAGTTTCCCTACATTTGAATGTGGCTAGAGATCTTGGGAACACAATCTTTCTGGCTAATGAAGTGCCGCAAACATAATCCAGAAGCTCTCAGCTATGTGGAGAAAAGGCCTCCCATACTGCTAGAAAACCCTGACCCTGAGTTTCTGCTGCTACCCTGTCCCCTGCCTGTGACCCCTCCAGAACCTACTGCTCCTGACTTTGACCTTAGTCCTTGCACACCCACAAACATTTCAAAGGGAGACGTTCCAGAGAATTTCTCAGGGCAATCCAACTGAGTCTTGTAGCTTTTGCTGATTTGTTCCAAGCTGCTGAATTGTACCGATTCGTGCTGTTTGGTGTTGGCATTTGGACTGGGCTGTTGGTATCCGGACAAAGAAGAGTGGACTCACTTCAAGGAACTCCTTCTAAAAAGGTCTACAATCCCCTTTTCCTAATAACTTTCTTACCTACCTCTGGTCAGTGGGTTATAAGGGAGGCAGAAGCATTTAAGAACCCTAAATAAAGTTAGGTTTGTTGAAAACTCTAAGCCTACAGCCTTATTAAATAAAAAGCAGAAAGGACATCGACAGGATTACCTACCTATTGATTACCTACTCAGGAGGCAGAGGCAGGTGGATCCCTGATCTCAAGGCCAGTCTGGTCTACAGAGGGAGTTCCAGGACAGCCAGGGATATACAGAGAAACCCTGTCTCAAGCTCCCTGCCCCCCCCCAAAAATAAAATCATTTTTTTTTCTTGTGAATATTCATTGTATATGATACTTTTATATAAGGACTTCTTTCTTTCTCTTTACTTTTCACATTTTATTTAGTAAACATTGGGTGCCTACTATGTGCAAAATACCAGTGGAGGGGGCCAAGACTGCTGGGCCATGAAAACGATGGAATGACTGCTTTTAAGAAATTATATTCAGGAAGGAAAATAGCTATTAATGAAAGCAACAGAAGAGAATACTCAGGAAAAGTACAGGGGAGTTCCAGTGATGGGCTGAGTACAGGGTCAAGGATCATTTTATTAGGGAAGTTCAGTAGGCATGTGAGCTTTCTGGAATGTAATCCAGTATTTTTGCAAGGGCTATATTGGAAATACAGCCCAGAATTGCTTCCAGCCTCTGGCACCCCTTCTTTCTGTGCTGCTGTATCTCTTAAAACTCTGGCATGGTGTGAACCCTCATTTTTTTTTTTTTTGTATTTGCCCACTCTGATTGAATAAATATCCTATGGGATCTTTATGAAGATGCACTGTTGTTCGGATGAATAGATGATTTCATGATTCCTATTAATGATTTTATAGTATCCCTGATTTGATTCAAACAATTTTAGAAGTTAGATAGTTGATAGAAAGCTTACAGCTACAATAAATACCTTTATGGACCTCTAGCTGCCAAGTATGTATATCTCACTAGGAGACAGGCTTGAGACAGATTTGTGGCTTCAGATAAGCTTTCACTTTAGAGATGGAACCACAAAATCCTGGTATGCACCATAAATATCAACAAGTTGGCCTGAACTTCCCATGAACCCAGAATATAATGGGACTACGAAGAAATGTCTAAATTAAGTATAAACTTTAATGTCAAAAAATACAAACTTTTGTTGTAATCCTTTATGGCTTGTCAGCTTATGACATAAAATACTGTTCTTTTAAATCTACTTTGTATCTTGGAATGTAAGACTAACTAAAGGTTCAGCTTAGTACCAAAATATGTGAACACTAAATCCCTCCCATTGTAAGGTTTTATCTGTCTCTGTGATAAATCCTTTTGACCAAGGGGTAATTCTTTCTCTGACATAGAAAGCTTTTGCTTAGAGTATAAATGTAACCAGAGCAATAAAGTTTGTCGGGGGCCTTTGCCTCATCCATTCTCTAATGTTTGTGTGTGTGTGTATTTCCTATCTCTTATTTCTTACTCCTGTGTAGATTCACCAGTAAGCTGACAGACTCAGGGCTCCACCAGCCCTCTCAGATAAGATAAGCAGGCATATTTTAGCCTTTGGAGATCTCTGAAGGAGTTTGAGTTGATCCCAAGATCAAAGGGCCCCATTTCCACCCCTCTCCTGGCATAAGGCTTTCTCACAGCCCTGACTACAGGAAAAAAGTGGTCAGTTTCCTCTTCAGTGGCAGAACAGCCTGTCCTGAGGGGCAGAGATGAAACCTTGTCTCTCCCACCCCCTCCCTTTCCTTTTAATCAACTATAGTTACTGACTGCCTCTTGCAGTTTCTGAACTTAAAAGGTTTTTTAATCTAGAGAAAGAAACATCAGTCACTGACTGACCTCAAACAAAGAAAGACCCTGCATCGCCTATGTATCTTAGCAGGATTCTGTGGATGCCAGCGTGGAACCCGGGCAGTGCAGAACATGAGATTCTGGGATAGACACATTTAAAATGATTTTTAGGTATATGTGTGAGTACATGTTTGGGCCTCTGTGGGTGCATGTGCACCTCTGTGTGTAGGTGGAGGCCAGAGGACAATCTTGGGGGTCATTCCTTAGGCACCATTTGTTTGGTGGTCCATCACTAACCTGGAACTTGCCAAGGAAGCGAGACAGCTGGCCAGTGAGTACTGGGGATCTGCCTGTTCCTGTCTCCCCAGAGCTGGAGTTATAAGCCTGCAGCGCCACAACTGGCTTCCTAAGGACAATTTCTCATGTAGATACTATATGTTGACTACATTCCTCCCGTGGCCCCTGTTCCAAGCTCACAGCTCTTTGCAGTGCCTTGCCCGTATCCGGGCAGCTCACCATGGTTCTCTTCCAGCTGGATATCTTCCGGTTTAAGAGAGACGTATAAAGCGGGAGGATCTGCACGTGTGAGTGGTATACACAAATGGTCATTTTACTTTTCACTTTTTTTTTTTTAATTTACTATCATGCCTATACAATCTTTTCAAAAAAACCAAGATCAAAAGACAAAACAACTCGAGAGGCAGAGGCAGGCAGATAGATCCCTGCGAATTTGAGGCCAGCCTGGTCTACAGAGTGAGTTCCAGGACAGCCAGAGCTACACAGAGAACCAAACCCCTAACAACCAAACAATCTTTCCCAACGCAAACAAACAAACAAAAAAACCCCATACCTCTTATCATTCCGCGAACAGCTAGCTAACGTTTCTCCTGGAGTGAGAATTTGCTATGGCTTTCTCCATTAAGGGTCGGATGAGGAGGGCCTTGTAGTGAAAAACAATTCTGCAAAAAGATATTTTACTTGTGGGTAAACTGGAGTTCTCTTCTTCGAATAAACGAGACTACCAAGAAACAGGTGAGAAGACCATTAAAAAAGTTGAATTCTTCTAAAAAGAAGCGAATTTATGGACGAACCATTGCTATTCCAAAAGGTAAAGGTGGACGCGCGCTGCATGCCGGGATTTGCAGTCCCTTGGGGCAGGCGAGACGCGCCTGCGCAGAGCGACGCGGTGCTCTTCTGGCGCATGCGCGCGGCGGTGGCGGCAGACTCGGTGTCTCCCGCTGCAGGCGCACGGACCTTGCGGAGGGCGGCATGGCGGCGACCACGGCGGCCCTGGGGCCCTCGGCGCTCGGGCAGAGCGGCCCCGGCTCCATGGCGCCCTGGTGCTCTGTGAGCAGTGGCCCATCTCGCTACGTGCTCGGAATGCAGGAGCTGTTCCGAGGCCACAGCAAGACGCGCGAGTTCCCGGCGCACAGTGCCAAGGTGCACTCGGTGGCCTGGAGCTGCGATGGCCGTCGCTTGGCCTCGGGGTCCTTCGACAAGACTGCCAGCGTGTTCTTACTGGAGAAGGACCGGCTGGTGAGCTTGTCGGGCGCGGTCCTGGCCGGGGAGAGGGCTGTGTGTGGAGGGAGAGAATGCAGGCGGGGGCGGCGGAATGGACGGGAGCAAGACCTGTCGTTGGTGGAGATGAGGAAGGGTGGAAGAGTCGGGTGACGAGTGGGCTGAGGCCGCCTGGTGGACGGCGGAGAGTGAATCTAGTGGCAGTGAGAGGTGTGGCGACGGGGCTTCGGGCCAGGGGAAGTTGAAGTCAGGTGTCGGCAGTGATGAGGAGCCCTGGGAAGGACGCTGGTGGGGAGTGGCTAGGAGACAAGGCGGTTTTATTTGAAAACGGTAGCTCATCCTTTGGGAATGGGCAGTGGCTTGGGATAGTGGTAGTAAAAGAGAAAAGAAGAAAGAAGGGGGAGGCCATGAAGGACAAGGCTAAGAGTATTAGTGTCGAAGCTCAGAGCAGTTCACCCGGCCTGAAGTTTGGGAAAAAGGATTATTATTTCGAATTATCCGAATCTTTTCTGGTTTCAAGGTACCATTGTTTGGATAAAAGTTACACGTGGCGGCGTGTACATCTGTGTGAAGTGGCACCTGGATGCTGTTCTTTTCAGGTCAAAGAAAACAACTACCGCGGACACGGAGATAGTGTGGATCAGCTTTGCTGGCATCCAAGCAACCCTGACCTCTTTGTCACTGCGTCTGGAGATAAAACCATTCGCATCTGGGATGTGAGGACTACAAAATGCATTGCCACTGTGAACACTAAAGGTAACTTCAGAGGGGGCCTCGAGAGAGAAAAGCTAGTGTCATGCTTAGCAACTGTTTACTGTGTTCTCTGACTGGTGCTCCAGGTCATGGGTTACTGGGACGGGATACATGTGCCTGCCTGGGGGAGGCAAGGAAGAATAGAATTTGAGCATCTTTCTGATCAGCTGTGGTAATTATTGGTTAGACTGAGAAGTTGAGCACTGGAAACAGTGCAGAGAGGAATAGGATGTGCAAAGGCTGGAGAACTTGGGAAATTCTGGCAGGTTAGAATGGCTGAAACTCTGATGGCTGGAAAGCTGCGAATTACAGTTAAAGGCTGTGTTTATGTCATACAGTGTCCTGTAATCTTCAGTCGTTATAAGTGACCCTAAGAAGTAATTAAAGAGTTGTTTAAAAGAAGCATTTTTGCTGTTTTTAGATTTTTTTTTTTTTTTGTTTACGTGTGCACCGCGTGTGTATAGGTACCAGAAAAGGGCGTCTTATCCCCTGTAAATATAGTTACAGATGGTTGTGAATGGTGGGTCCTGGGAATTGAAATCAGATCCCCTGGAAAAACAAAATGAGTGCGCTTAACCCCTGAGCAATCTCTCCACCCCACAGCCTTTTTTTTTTTTTTTTTTTTTTTTTGAGATAGTGTTTCTTTGTGTAGCCCTGTCCTGGAACTCACTCTGTAGTACAAGCTGGCCTGAAACCCTGACTGCCTCAGCCTCTCAAGAGCTGGGACTTGAATGAGTGAGTGTGTGTGTATCTTTCACCACTGCCTGTCACCACTGCCAAGATCCCACAACAGAATCCTTGACACACATTCTGCTAGATTTTAAGCTACACTATAGACAGTAAAATGTGAAAAAATTTGGCATTTTTGGTTCAGTGAGGTTGAAAACTTACACGTTCAATGTGGACACTCCTGAACCTTGATGATGAGACTGGCACCAGGGAGTGGAAACTGTGGTGCTTTTGACAAATGTTTGACGTGTGGTTACCACCGTCACAAGCTGCTGCAGTGGTAGGGCCCTTCTGTTGACTTGGTGATGAATGGGTGCTGAGGACAGCTCTGATCTTCTCCTTAGGATAGCAGAGTAAGCTTCTGAAGGATGATGGCCAGAGTGACCTTGCTGATGGGTTGTGTCTGGGTTCCCAGGAGAGAACATTAACATCTGCTGGAGTCCCGATGGGCAGACCATTGCTGTGGGCAACAAGGACGATGTCGTGACCTTTATTGATGCCAAGACACACCGTTCCAAAGCGGAAGAGCAGTTCAAGTTCGAGGTCAATGAGATCTCCTGGAATAACGATAACAACATGTTCTTCCTGACCAACGGCAATGGCTGTATCAACATCCTCAGGTGAGGGCTCCTGGCCTGGGGGACCGTCACACCTGTGTCCTGGGTGCTATGTCAGGTGCGGAGATAGATGAGTTAGTCTGAACCTGTTTTAAAACACTTGAAAGGTAAAGAGGATTAAAAAAATCCTTCTTTTAGGCTTGTTTAAGCCAGGTATTCTGGATTTTATTGAGTGCTTACTGTTATTGACTGTACCTTCCTGTTTAACTGACAAGGAACTGAGGTTTGTAAAGGTTTAACTAATTATCAGATGGCCAGCCAGGGGCTTCATGCACCTTGAATTGTAACTAATTCAGTTCCTTAAAATTTCAGCTTAAATATTTTTCTTCTAGTAAAGTCACTTCTTCTTTCTATCCTACTTACTCTCCAGGATTAAAGGGTTTTAGTGCATCTTATGCACTTTCTCTAGGAAGCATTCTTAATTCTGTACTATAATGTGCATTTTGTCTCTATTTCTCCTTATACTACCAGTTTCATGATGGGAAGGACTGTGTCTTGCTTGCCATTGAATTGCTAATGCTTAACCTAGTGCCAGTCTTCATAGTGGAATCTCAGTTTATATTTGTACTATAAGCAGGTGAAAATGTGGAACCAAAATTGAGGACCATAAGAGTTTGTTTATAGCTATGCCACTGAGTAATACAAGGCAGAGAGAAGGCCATAGATTCTGTGGTAGAAAGGTTGAAGTTTGCTGTGAATGCCAAGTTAAACAAAACAAAACAAAAATCAAATTAGCTGTGGACATTGAAGGAGTTACATATTTGTAAACTTGTAGATAACTTCTGTGTTTTGTGTATGTGTGTTTCTTGTACTGGATAAGTTTTGCTAGGTACAACAATCCTGGGTTGGCATTCTTGCTTCTGTGTTGTAGGTGCACTTTATTTTTCCCCAGAGTGTTGCGCTCAGGAAGTCTAGAGATGATGTAGTTTTCTGTGAGGTCCAGGAACCTCACTGGTTTATCTTGGTGTTAAGTGGTATAGACTTGTGTACTTAGGCCTGAGTTGTACTTTTTTTTTTTAAATTAAGATTTATTTATTTATTATGTATACAATGTTCTGCCTGCATGTACACCTGCACGCCAGAAGAGGGCACCAGATCTCATTACAGATGGTTATGAGCCATTGTGTGGTTGCTGGGACTTGAACTCAGGACCTCTGGAAGAGCAGCCGGTGCTCTTAACCTCTTCAGCCGTCTCCAGCTTGAGTTATGCTTTTTTAGTGGCTTGAGAAAAAAATTTTTTTTTATTTTTTCTTTAGGGAAGTTTTTGTTACTGTTTTTCTCTTGTTTTTATTGCCGTGGCCCTCTTCTGCACACTGATGGTTCTGTCTTGTTTCTCAGCTACCCAGAACTGAAGCCTGTGCAGTCCATCAATGCACACCCTTCTAACTGCATCTGTATCAAGTTTGACCCCATGGGGAAGTACTTTGCCACAGGAAGTGCAGATGCTTTGGTTAGCCTCTGGGATGTGGATGAGTTAGTGTGTGTACGGTGCTTTTCCAGGTAAGGAACTTCTCCTGTTGGGGAAATCACCCGTTCCTCCCTCTTTGGGGTAACTGATGTTTCTGTCCATCCTCTCATAGACTGGATTGGCCTGTGAGGACCCTCAGTTTTAGCCACGATGGGAAAATGCTGGCGTCTGCCTCGGAGGATCATTTCATCGACATAGCTGAAGTAGAGACGGGTAACTAACTTGAGTCCTTTATGCTTGGTACCTGGGCCTTTCTTGTCAGGTTCAGCTCTGGACACACTGTCCAGCATCATCAGGAGTGGGTTTGTTTCATTGGACAAGTTTGTAGCTAAGACTTCAGTTTCACATAACGACAGGGTGGGAGGACAGGATCAAGGTGCCAGGTTTGAAGGGAAGTGCTGGAGGTGTGTGTGCGTTATTTCTTCCATCATTTAAAAATACATTTTAAAAAAGTGCTTTTTGTTTGTTTTGTTTTGTTTCTGAGACAAACAGAAACTCACTTTGTAGCTCTGACTGACCTGGAATTCCTGATGTATATGAGGCTGGCCTTGAACTTACAGAGATCCATCTGTCTCTGCTTCCTGAGTGCTGGGCTAAAGCGGGATGCCATCTTGCCTGGCTAAAAGATTCTTTAAATGAGAGACAAGGAGCAGGCATTTGCGTGTATCCCCCCCACACCCTGCTGCCTCCTTTCTGACGTCTTCAGTTTTCTGTGTTCCCCAGTTTTGCTTCTGCTTTGCAGTCCTTTGTAAATACATGATTTTATGTATTTGTGAAATCGAGGGAACCCCTCCCCCATCCTCCGGAAGCCATGTGTAGTGCTGTATGTCCTTGACCCTAGCACTCAGGAGGCAGGGGTAAGCGGATCTCTGTGGACAAGGCCAGCCGGGCCTACAGAGTGATTCAGGAGAGCCAGGGCTACACAGAGAAACCCTGTCTCAAAAGTTAAAAATAACAAAACAAAACAAAAACATAAAGAGATCTAGCACCCCCAAATGAGAGAAAACATGGACTATTTATCTTTCTGATGAATTTTGTATAATTACCACCAGGTTATGATGATGTTAATTTTGGTTTCTTTTTCTGTGGCTGTGATGGAAATGGCTTTAGGAAAGCAGCTTCGTGGAGAAAGGGCTTACCTGGCTCACAGTCAGGCTGCCACCCCTCGTGCCAGGAGCTGGGCATGCCAGGAGCTGGGCATGCCAGGAGCTGGGCAGAGCATTGTGGCCACGGTCATGAGCAGAGAGCAAGAATAAATATTTGTGCTTGGCTTGCCTTCTCCTTTCACTCAGTTCAGGGACCAGTCCCTGAAACTCACATTCAGGGAGGTCTTCCAGCCTCAAGGAACTCAGCCTCAAGGAACACAGGCATGCCTAATGCAGTCAGAAGTTCACTGAGTCACACGCCCTTCACAGCGTGTGGACAATTCAGACTGACCAGCACAGTCTTAATTGAACCATGTACAGAATGTAGAATACTGAGCATGGTGACTGTTACTCTCGGGTGAGCGTTGCCAGCCGATCAGCAGTGCCGGCCCTTTAGGGCAGGTGTCTTAACTCTCCACTCATGACCCAAAGGGGTCAGGCACAAAGCTGCCTGAGAATTTCCATGTGGTCTCAGGGGTGTAGGGATGTAGAGCAGGTATACAAACTGGTTAATGATGACCAGGGTTCGTGGGTTGAGCTCAGGCCACTGGTTTTGCTTGGCAAATGCCTTTACCCGATGAGCTGCTTCGGCAGCCTCACTTCATTCTAGGTCTGTGATCTAGAGGTCACTTAGTCTTTGTGCATTTCATTTCTTTTTTTTTTTTTTTCTTGTCTTTCTATGCATTTTTTTATTGGAGTAAATAACATTAGGTATAATTTCTTAATATTTTTGATAGTTTGAAACAAGAATGAATTTTGATTTTATTTCTGATAAAGCATTGAGTAGAATTTCGCTTTAACAGTTTTCAGACATGCCACACAACCTGCAGCAGTCTGAACTGGTCGCCAGGGAGCTCTCAGCCTCACACAGTCAACACTGTGTCTTTTAGCGACTAAGCTTTGGAATAAATCATCCAGTACTTACTGTAGCTAGTGTTACTGTCACTTGGATGAAACACTATGGCCACATTGGGCAGGAAGGGGTTTTCGGCTAAATCAGGACAGGAACCTGGAGGCAGGCGCTGAGGCCGAGGCAAGCTGCTCACTGGCTTGTTGGTACAGCTAGCGCAGTCTGCTCTCTTGTACAATCAGGGATGGTGCCACCCTCAATGGGCTGGGTCCTCCGCCAGGAGTTACCAACTGAGAACATGCCCTCCAGGCCCGCCTTCAGCTCGATCGGGCTCTCCCTCTCTAGTCCTCGCTCGTGTCATGCTGACATGTACTGGGCGGCAGAACTCAGTTATAAGGCTGCATGGCTACCTGAGAAACACTTCAGGATTTCTCATGTGCTTTGGTGTTCCTGAATTGTGTGAATCTTTTATCTTAACCAAAGCTGTAACAAATGATAGAGAGTAAAACACCTAAAAAGTGACAGTTGTTTTGCCAGAAACCACTGGGTATGTCCACACAGCTTGGAAATGATTCAGACAAGTTGTAGATGGTTGTCCCTGACATAGGATTATGTTAAATACTTCCTTTCTATATAAAACAAAAATATGTACTTCCACATAAGCATACACATGCTTTCCTAGCATCTGATACAGGTGACCTGTTAGATGTGTGTCATTCAGTGTACCTAGCATCTTTATATTGGTACCACGCTGTAAGTCTTACAGAAATTAAAAAAAACATATTTACTGTGTATGGCTGTTTTGCCTGCATGTATGTCTGTGCATCATGTGTGTAAGAGGGAGTTAGATTCCTGGGTGTTGGATCCCTTTGGACTAGAGTTAAACAGATGCCCTTGAGCTGCCATGTAGCTGCTGGGAATAGAGCCTGGGTCCTTTAGAAGGACAACCAATGCTCTTAGCTGCTAAGCCATTTCTCCAGCGCCTGCATTCTAAGTCTTAACTCTTAAGTTAGGGAAAAAATTGGAGCAGAACTGAAAGAAATCATGTATATTTTCAACAAATTAGAAAAGTAAGCTTTTCAGAAAAAATTATTTGCAAGGCTTTGTGGTGTAGGAGGTCTGTTTCTTTGGAGACAAAGTATCTTCATTTCTTGTTTGTGCTGTTTCTTTAGATGTCGCTTTGTTAAGACACCATTCCCTCTCACTCAAAATAGTTAAAAGAAACCTCTGCTCTGCAGGGCTGTTGCTGAGGGTGCTTAGGAAATGACAGCTGTTGATTTGTTTTTCAGAGGTCAAAGCCTAGGTGCTGAGTTAGCCTGCCTCCAGCTGCTGTGTGTGCCATCTCTGTGCCAAGTAGGTAATGAGGTGCTGTTTACTGACATTCTTTATGTTGCTTTCCATAGGAGACAAGCTGTGGGAGGTGCAGTGTGAGTCCCCGACTTTCACCGTGGCTTGGCACCCCAAGAGGCCTCTGCTGGCATTTGCCTGTGATGACAAGGATGGCAAATACGACAGCAGTCGGGAGGCCGGGACTGTGAAGCTGTTTGGGCTTCCCAATGACCCCTGAGAGGGCCTGGCAGGAGAGGGGCCCGGCAGAGACTGCTCTCCTGTGTAGTTGCATCTATTCTCTGGACTTGGTGGGCACCCTAAGTGTATATAAATTCTTATAAATTACAGAAACATCTTTGGTCGGGCTGCGCATCTCTTCACCCTGTGGTCTGGAGAGCTGAACCCACCTGGCCTGTGGTGAGCAAGTGCTCCACCCCTTAGCTGTGTCCCCAGCCCTCCTGGCTGTGCTTTCCTGTATTCTGTGTTGGCTGTTTTCATCCTTTCCCCTGTGGTCAGTTAGCTAATGAGGACTTTGCGTATGGGTCGTGGCCATACTTTTCGGGTTCTCTGAAGAGTTAGAGGCTGGCTCCCGACGGAAAGGCCAAGGATCCAGTAGTTGTTACAGCTATTTACACGGTCTCCGCAGCGCTAACCTGGAGTCCCTGGGAATTCCTAGAGCGCTGCTGGTCGTCTGCGCTGGAATCCTGAAGAAGTAGGTTCTAAAGCCAGCAAAGGAATGTCTTAGCAACAGGATAGATGAACTTGGCAAAGAGTGAGGGCAAGTGAGCAAAAACAAGCCTCCTTTTCCATGTCCTCTTATGTAGGTGGCCACCAGAATGTGTGGCACAGATGCGTGGCTCTTCCCACCTCAGGTGATGAAGAGAAACCTCTTACACGTGTGAGCAGCAGGTTGGGTTTCAGTGATGTTCAGATGTAGTCGAGTTGACAGCCAGGACTAACCACCCTGTATCAGCATGCCCTCCAGGAGTGCCCCACCTTCTGGGTCTCAGATGTGTGGCAGTTTGTTGACCACACCGCTGCGTAGGCAGTTCCCTTTAGAGGGCGGGCAGGGCAGGGCTGGGATTTTTAAAAAGGATTTTGAGAACAGAGCATTTAATAAAACTGGCATTTATTATGAGGTGGCTAGAGTTACTGTGTTACTACTTTTACCCCAGGAATATAATGTAGTGTTAAAGTTTTGTTTTGTTTTTAAATCTGAGAGGTAGTTTATGATCCTGTTTAACGTTCTAACCAAGAACTCTGAAGTGCGGTGCTGGGCTACTGTGGTATTTTAAAGTCATTTGTTAACAAGGATGGGTGTATTTCTGGCCTCATTCTACCTGGTTTTGTATGTAACAAACTAAGGCAAACATTGTGAAACAAATAACTACAAAGTCAGGTTGAGACAAATACAAATTAGAATAAAGAGTCCAGGTTGAAGAGCGGTAGAAATGTGGAGGAGTGAGGCCATGCATGGATGATTTAACTAACATGACTTTGAACCTTGAAGTAAACTTAAGATGGAGGTGGTCAGTTAGCTAAGTCTCTGGTTTTGATACACGTTCTCCTGTTTCCCAGGCTAGCCTGGGACTTGTTATGTAACCCAAGTTGGCCCTGACCTCACTGCCCTCCTGCCTCAACTTCCTGAATGTTACAATTCCAGGCATATATCACCATCGCTGTGTGAACCTTCTTGGACTAGGCCGTCCTACACCAGTGAGTGGAAGAGAGCTCACTGGTGGATGGAAGCCAGGACAGCTCCCGAGAGGCCTCAGGCCTGGGGCCAGTTTGCAGCCTCATTTTATACTTAGAACCACAAGGTGGCATGAAGAAGCAAGGAGAACTTGACGGAAGTGTACTGGCAGGTTGTCAGCGGCATCACTGCGCTGCTCCAGGTCGCTCTGTCCAGGCAGCGAGTGGAGTTGTGCTCTGCATCTAGCAGCGCAGGCAGTGCTAAGCACACCTCTAAACGAATAAACCAGCACCTGAGAATGGGCCTTCCTACTGTACTCCACTTCTCCATGCTCGCTTCTTAAGGGAGACGCTTGGCAGGGCTGCTGGACGGCCCCGTGGGTGAAGAGGTCCCATTCTGAACCTGACGTCCTGTGTTCAGTTCCCGGGACCTGGGTGGTGGAAGGGAGCGCTCCAGCCCTAGAACGCTGCCCTCAGGCCTCCATATTGCTGTCTCCATGGAGTAGTCAGACTGCCAAACGCCACATTGGCCATATTATTAGCGCTTACTAACTCCTTGACTCCAAAGGTTTTTTGGTGCTTTGAGACAGGGTCCTGTGGTGTGGAGTTTATTTTCAGCTTCATAATCTTGGGAATTACAGGTAACTCACTGCTAGTCGTGATCAGGTTTAGAGCCAGGCTTCCTGGGAGGCCCGAGTGGACCTCAACTTTGTATCTGCCAATTGCCATCTGTGGGTCACAGGAGGGAAGCCTTGGCACCCAAGCCTTGGCTGCTGTCCCGGGTCAGTGAAGTGATCTGTCTCAGTCTTGGGCTTTGTAATGTTTCTCCCAGCTTCCCAGCAGCCCCTCAGGACCTTCCCTTCTGCCCATGGTTTAAGTTCAGTGGTGCTCCTGTCACTGGAGTACCTTTGGACATATTGTTTTGCTTTCTCATTCCTGTGCTCACTGTTGTATCGGTATGTTCCCCTCAGCGTTGGAAGGGAGGTAGGTCTGTGGGCCTGGTTCCATCCACGTCTGGGTGGGGTTTTCCTCCTCCAGCTGGGGTAAAGCGCTGCACGCTACCCCCTGTTGGATGTCCTCTGCGGGAGTGGTTGCAGCTCCGCTTGCTCCCCCTGGTGGCAGTCTTTGCACAGTGGGTTTTTTTTTTTTTTTTTTAAACTGTGTCTCCTTGGTTGTCCTAGACCTCACTCTGTACACCAGGCTGGCTTCAAACTCAGCGATCCATCTGCCTCTGCCTCCTGAGTGCTGGAATTAAAGGTGTGTGTCACCTAACCTGAACCCATCTCTCTCTGGGAAGTCGTCCGGAAGAATGACTGTGCTCTAGACCTGATGTTTCCCATGGTTTGAGTATATTCTGTAGCACAGAGCTGGGGGAGGCTGAAGGTTGGCTGAGCACTGGATTTTATTTGTCAGGGTGACCCTGGGCTTTGCTGATCCCTGACCTATCGTGTGTTAGCCTGAAGGGAAAAAAAAGTAAAGGATAGGAACTTCTAGCTGGGCATGGTGGCTTGAATTGGAGCACACAGGAGGCAGAGGTCAGCCCTAGTCTACAGTCTCAGGCCAGCCAGGGCTACAGGACTGAGACCCTGTGCAAGGCAAGGCTTACTTACTGGCAGAGGGTCTAGAGGACAGGGCAGGGAGTCATAGTCTCACGCTGGTATCCCTGAGGGCAGGCAAGTGAATCAAAAGCAGGCTAAGCCCAGTGAAGGTCAGCATTGCTCACAGGAGACAGCTGTGGCTGCCAGAGGGGAAGCGGAAAACCAAACCAGAGAGGCCTGAGTGTCTCTGTGTCTGTCACTGGAGGGAGCCTGACCTGTGGGTGGGCTTAGTTTAAACAGCGGTAGGGAGGGCCTAGAGAGATGACTCCGCAGCTAAGAATGTTTGCTGCTCACGCAGAGGACCCCGGCTCTCTTCCAAGCACACACATGGCAGCTCACATTCTGTAACTCTAGGTCCAGGAGGGCTTATATCATCTCAGGCACGGCATGCATGTGGCACACATAAGTAAACAGGCAAAACACTCATACACACAAAGATACACAGAACAAGTGTTAGGTGTGCTCTTGAGTCCCGTGGCTCTCTGAAGGCTTAATCATGGAGGGAGAACCATGGAATGTCAACCCTCCATGGAGGGGCAAGACCTCACGGAGTTGAGAGGTAAGCCCTGTCTTAAAGGCAGGGAGCAGAGGTGCCACACACTGGAGCACACTGCACATTCCAAGTGCCGCCTGTACTTCGTTATTTATACAGTATATTGTCTGCATGTGTGCCAGAAGGCCGGCAGAGGGCGCCAGACATCGCTGTAGATGGTTGTGAGCCACCATGTGGTTGCTGGGAATTGAACTCAGGGCCTCTGGAAGAGCAGCCAGTGCTAAACCTCTGAGCCTCTGAGCTAAACCTCTCCACCTCTGATGCCTCTTACTCTGAGCCTGCCAGTGGTGACGCAGAGGAACCACCCTCTGACCACAAAACTGTGGGCTTGGTGAGTCCCCTGCCTGAGGGCTGTGAGGAGAGTGAAGGGTCACACAGCATCTGACACGGGTGATGCTTAATAAATCCCTGGAGTGAGGCAGGCCAGCTCCAGTGAGAGCACAGGGGGCTGGCCGCAGAGGCCTAGCCCTCTCCCTCAGCCTGTGGGTTCTCCCACTGCCTGCCCCACAGCTGACTGAGGTGCTGTGGAGAAGACTCAGCCATTACACCTGGGCACGGCCTGTTTGGGTCTGTGATGGTTTGTGTAGGGGGAACAAGGAGAGTTGCATGCCAGAGGATAGCATGGGGAGGAGGGCAGAGCCTCAGGTAGCTCTCCGTTCAGAATCTGTTTCCCGGCCCATTAAGGCATATTACACCTGTGACCACAGCCACTACCAATGGATTCTGAAAGGGAGAGCAGAGGTAGAACAGCCAGTGTGCGCGAGATCTCAGACAGTAATGAACACAGAACAGACTCTTGGGAGACAGCTTCAGTGAGCCAGCTCATTGAATGGGGAAAACAAAGGCTACTTAAACCTTTGGGGTTTTGTAGGGATTTTGGGGGTGAGTGTATATCATTGGCTGGGGATGCCTCATTTTCATGAGGAAGCATTCCAGATGCTGCTGGGCATAACCTTATAAAAGGAGAGGAAGTTTACCCTGGCTACCAGGCTCCTTGACCTTCTAGGGGGTAAGGGGAGTGCAGAGCTACATGCACCAGGCCACACAGGCTGTGGAGGGTGACTGGTCTGACTCCTGCTTCTCCTAGGACAAGAGTTCCAGGAGCAGAGGCCACAGGAGGAAGGGAGCTGCAGCTGGCAGCACAGTACAGTGTCCTGTGGAGACATTGGCCAGGTGGAGTTGGGGGACTGGAGGAGAAGGGGAAGGAGGGGTGTCAGGCCCTGGGTGGTAGAGTGGCAGGTGAGTGGGAAGAGATGGATGGCCTGACTCAAGCTCTCTTTCTGGAGGAATGTGGGTGAGCCACTCCACCTTCGTGACTTTTCTCTTAAACAGTTTTTGAACTTTGTTTTGTAGTGCAGGGCCGCACACACACTGGACGAGTGCTCTTCCACTGAGCCCCATGCTTGTCTTTAAGAGTGGCCGGGGGTATAGCTCAGCAGTAGAGGATGTGACTGAAGAGGGTAGAGTCTGGTCCTGTTAAGTGTCTGGCACACACTGAGGTCCGGTAAGAAGGCCTTCTGTCATGCAGGCGCTGTGCTGTGCACACTCTGCTGCCTCAGGAAGGGCATTTCCTGTGGCCCTAGGCCCATCACCTTCTGAGCAAAGGAGAGAGGGAAGGTGGTCAGTGTAGCTTTAATAAAGCCGCTGTGGGGTGCGCTGGGACTTGCAAGGGACCATTTGATGCTTCTCAGTATCTCTTCCCACAGCCCTAACACTGTATTAGTTACTTTTTATTGCTGTGATAAAATGCCATGACCAGAAGCAACTTATGGAAGAGTTTTATTTTGGTTGATGGTTCCACAGGGAGAGTCCATAATGGCTGTGGGAGGGATGGCAGCGGGCAGACGAGCCATCCCATCATCAGGGGTGAATGCAGAGCAGAGAGCAGGCTGGGCACAGGACAAGGCTGTAAGCCTCCGAGAAGGAATGGTGAGCTCAGGCTTCCTCTAACTTCCTCTGACTCTGCTGTTACTGTCACTGGAGAGACTCCGGGGTGGGAGTGCGGCCTTGGTGCCCTTGAGTGCAGGAAACTGGAATGTGGTCCAAACTTCACTCAGAACAGGGAGGAAAGCCAACTTGGTCAGTGCTTCTCCTGGAATGAGGTGTCACTGAGGCGTTCATGTTGAAGGTGATGAGGCCAGTGATTCCAGTTGGAGCAGCTCTTTGCTGCATGTTAGTGGTGGACTTGGTCGGCAGACCAGCAGCGGCAGGCCCTTTCTTTGCTCAGCACCTACACATTCTCACCATCTTTGCTGGGCTAACTGGAAATGGTTTGAGGTCTCTGCTGGGTTTGTACAGGTATGATGGAGCAGGCTGCTCTGTCCATTAGGAAGGTTAGGAACATGTCCAGGATCCAAGACCGCTGGTACGTGGGCTTGAAGCCCATGCTCCTTCCGCTGTGTTATGAGCCTGCCTTGGAGCAGGGATCCAGCTTTAGGCTGAGGAGACCTAACAGTGGCATAGACGTAAAAGTTGGGCAACAGTAGGGCTTTACTGTCTACCCTGAGATTCATATGGTTCTATGTGGGGGAGGCACCACCGTGCTCCTTGTGTCTGCAGAAAAGTGCAGTTTGACTTGGGGAGCAGGAGGCAAGAGACACATGGAGGCCGCAGAGTTCACCCAGCCTCCGTAGCGATCCCGTGGCAGCCTGAGCACTGCACGGAGCACTCGGATGGACAGACCAATTGTCTCTGTCCCGGGAGCAGAGGTGGTTGCAGTTCTGTGTGGTTGTGATGGCTGATCTTGGCTGTCAAGTTGACCACATCTGGAGTCCATGGAAGCCCAGGCTGGGCACCCTGTGAGGGTTCTTGATTGGGTTATCTGAGGTGGGGACCCGTGCATTCTGGTTTCGGCCATCCATAAAGGACATGGACGAAGGAAGCTTCCACTTTTTGCTTGCTTGTGCTCACCCTCTTTGTGAAGTTCGCCTATTCTGTTGCTGAAACATCCCTTCAGTGGGATTAGAACCTAATTCTTTGTGATTCCCAGAATAGACTGAAGACAGCAGCTCTTTAGGAATTCCGCATGACCCTGGCACCAAATTAGGACTGCAGAAACACCCAGTCTTATGGACTGAACAACTACTGGATTCTTGCCGTTTGCATCAGGAGACAGCCACTGTTGGGCTATTTGGACCACAGCCTGTGAGCCAGTCTAATAAGTTCCCTTCTGGCTGGGTGCGGTGGCACACACCTGTAATCCCAGCATTCGGGATTAGGCAGAAGCAGGTGGATCTCTGTGAGTTTGAGGCCAATCTGGTCTACAAAGTGAGTCCAGGACAGCCAAGGCTACACAGAGAAACCCTGTCCAAAAAAAAAAAAAAAAAAAAATCCCCTTTTAATACAGAGATGTTCATCTATTGGTTCTGTTCTTTTAAAGAACTTTGACTAAAACAGTGGTTTCATAAAAGAACAGCCAGGGACTGGGGTGATGTTTCATTGTGTAAAAGAGGTAATGGTCTTATTCGGTCCCAGAACCCATGGGAAAGCTGGATGTGGTGGTGGTGTTTCTGTGGCAAGATAGGCAGAGACAAGAGAATTGGCCTGAAGCTCCTTGGCCAGTATACAGAACAGCAGCAAAGAACAGGACAGACTGTATCTCAAAATAAGGTGGAAGTCAGTCGGGCCTAGTGGCACATGCCTGTAATCCCAGCACTCAGGTAGGCAGAGGCAAGCCTGGTCTATGTAGTGAGTTCTAGGACAGCCTGAGTTACATATTGAGACCTGGTCTCAGGAAAACAAAGCTAAAACAAACAGAAAGACAAAAACCCGGGCAGGAGAGATGGCTCAGAGGTTAAGAGCACTGTCTGCTCTTCCAGAGGTCATGAGTTCAATTCCCAGCAATCACTTGGTGGCTCACAACCATCTATAATGAGATCTGGTGCCCTCTTCTGGTGCAGCTGTACATGCAGGAGGAACATTGTATCCATAATAAAAAAAAAAAAAAAAAAAAAAAAAAAGACAAAAACCAAGCAACCAAACAAAAACCAAGTCTGGGAAACCCCTTAGCCTTCCACGGTGCTGTGGTAGGCACAGGGTACCCTGCTGCACATCCATAAACACACGAGACAGGTCTTTGAGACAGGAACCCAGGTCAGAGCTCTCACCCTCAGGAGGCTGACCTGGCCTCTGTGTACGGCCCTCAGACCTTCTGTGCTCGTGGGCAGTTAGGGCCGCATCCAGCAGCTGGGGCCAGTGCTCCATCTGCATCCACTTGAATCGGGGTTTACTTGTTGTCAGCACTGGGGTTCACGTTGGTGGACTCAGACTTGTCACCACCCGGAGCGGCTGTCTGTTGGCTTGGTTTGTGATTGTCTAACTAACCAGCCACATGTCCTGGGGACCTTGTCGGACACAGTCATTGCTGTTCCTCCGTGTCTGCCATGGGGCCCAGCACTCCCAGGAAAGTGTTCAGGAAGTCCTGAGCACAGAAATGTATGGGGAAGGAGTCACTATCTTGAGTAGAACGACAAATGTAGAGACGTTAGCTAAACACGAGGACTGCCTGACTCTTGCAGCAGGCCACGAGGGAGTTCTAATGCCAGCTCCAATGTGAAGCCTGCCGGCGACCGGTTTTCTCAGCACGGAGAAAGAGGAAGGCGTGCACACGGAGGAGGAACACTCTCTGAGGCATTGCAGAGTGTGGGAGCCATGTGAAAGAGGTTTGAGCCAGCGGCACCGACCTGGAAGGCTCAGGTAGTAGAGGCCGGCAGCCACGAGATGGGTCTCCCCTCGGCCCCCGTGCTGGTCATTCTCTAGTTCTTGATCAGAGTGCCCTATTGCTGAACACACCGCATATTCTGGAGTCACAGAATGTGTAGAAGCTTTGCCAGGTTAGGGCAAATCTGATTTCATAGCATTGGGCCGGGTTACCTGTGTTAGGAAATACAGTGCGGCCAGGGGGTACCTAGGGTGGGCCCATGCCATGGTGTGCCCCTGAGGCATTATGCTGTGCAACAGACCTGTTATAAGGAGGTTTGCTAGGGAAGGGGAGAGGAGTGAGGGCCTAGGAAAGGGGTAGAGAGGACATGCAGACAGGCAGACAGGCAGGCACACAGATGAGAGCAGAGTCATGAAGGCAGAGAGAGAGAGAGATGGTCAATGAGGCCAGAAAGTGGGGAGGGACAGAACACTGGGAACACAGAGAAAGGGCTGGGATGGTGGGTGGTCCTTTTATATGCAGCATACATCTGGCGCATCTGGCACACCTGGCAGCAGGTGATGGTGTAAACCATTGCTAGGTCCCCAGCAGGAGGCTAGGGTACTCCCTGTTTACTAAAAGCCTGGCTTACCAGTCTTCCATGGCTATGATCCCTGTAATCTGTAATACCTGGGCCTGGCATGGCAAGCCTGTCATGCCTCTGGTGTGACAGTGGAAGTATCATGGAAGTAGCCAGTCACCCTTTCCTGATTGCGCTTAGGGTCTGCTGCACAAGGTGGAATTCATGCTTGGCTCTGTTGTTATCAAGGTCAAAAATCCGTGGTTGGATAGCTCATCGGCCCTCGGGAAGAGCCACCACTAGCTGTTTGCTGACTGGACAACAGCATTACGCTGACTGGGATAGCCACAGACCAGTGTGTGTCTCAGCCTTCATCAGAGAAGCTGCTTTTAGAGCGATAACAGAGACCCACAACTGCTCAGCAGCGACTAAGAAACTGCTCAGCTCTAAATCAGACATCCATACCCAACCTCTTCTGTCAAGGCTCGGGGGAAGACTGTACCAGCCAGAGATGGTGGATGTCTGCAAAGCCAGTGTTCCAGAACACACAGGAACATCCATGCTGTGACAGCACCCGTGAGGCTT
Organism: Psammomys obesus; assembly: GCF_907164565.1. Taxonomy (NCBI): domain Eukaryota; kingdom Metazoa; phylum Chordata; class Mammalia; order Rodentia; family Muridae; genus Psammomys; species Psammomys obesus. Next base: position 3,813,853 of record NW_026596225.1, read on the forward strand.
GTGCAAGACCAAGCCAGAGAACAGCTCAGCATGGGAGCTGGGGATGAGGCTGGTCATGAGATCCTGCCCCTTGCTGAGGACCTATTGGCAGCTGGCTGTTGGGAGAGTCCGTTTTCTTCACAGAAGTGGCCCCTGAGAGGCAGCCCATGCTATTGGCCCTCCTTTAGGTCGGCTCCTTGCTCCAGCCCAGCTTCTTTCTGGCTGAAGGGAGGAGGGAAGCTGGAGAGGTACTTTAGGGCTGGCTGTGAAGGGGCTAAGCATTGAGCTAAGGGGTCAGCCCGAGCACCTGGCGGGTCTTTAAGCGGTTGGAAGTTCTGTTTTAGAAAGACCACCTGGGGCAGTGTGAGACTTGCAGATGAGAAGAAGAAATGCTGGAGGCCGCTGCAGAGCAGAGCTGCTCAGGAAAACCTCGCCAGTGGCTTCAACTCCCGCTGTTAGGTCTGGCCCCCGAGTTTTAGCTCTGGTGTTGTCTGGGCACTGCCTAGCAGAACACTGGAACTTAAAAGGAGGTATTTCCTTTAGCGGAGGGAGGGAGGGGGAGGAGGCGGGATGGAAGGGGGGGGACAGGAGATAGAAATATCCTTTTTAAAGGTGTGCCTCAATGAACGCTTCCCCCCCACCCCCGCTAGGCCCCACCTCCCAATTTTCACCACTGTCTAATCATTCAAAGCTTCCAGGTTTGAATCCCCGACACTGTGCAGGACACCGCTGCTGCTGGTGAATTCTTAAGGTACAAGGACACAGCTCCAGCAAAGATTAAACAGGTAGCCAGCAAAGATTAAACACACATAGCCGTCTGGCCTTGGCTACGTGACCTTCGTGAGCCTCAGTTTTCTCCGCGGCTAACATGACACTACCTGGACTCCCAAAGAAAGTTGCAAGAATTCTGTTCTCCGAACAGTTTCTGCAAACAGCATCCCGAGAGTAGGAGGCTGTTGGGTGTCTTGCTACCACTAGGGAGGCTGAAAGGGAGGCAGGCTAGGGGCAGAGGGGGTGTGGTTTTCAGGTTCGAGGCTCTGAGACCGTCAGTGGCGCGGTTAAGACCTATCGGCTACTCTCTGTGTGGCCACTAGAGGGCAGCAGAGGCAAGGCTGCGGGAGGAACTCTGCCCCGGGTGCAGTGCGGCTGTCTGAGCCTTCAGCCTTTTTAGTCCCTGTTGTGATCAGCGCTGTGTGTCTGCCTTGGACGGTCCCTCTTTTCTTCCGCTGAGCACGAGCTGAATGTTTTTGGAGAACACTCAGGGGTCCTTCGTGTCCCCGCTTGCCTTACGCCCGGGGTCAGCGGTAGATGAAGTGTGTTGTTTTAATTTCTGAAGATGCTGGCTGTCTAGAACGTGGGCTTGCACCTGGCAGCTCTGCCAGTTGCTCGGAGTCTGCTCCATCTTGCACCCTCCCTGCTTTCCGGCTCTTTCCTGCACTCTTTGATCTTGTGTGTAGAGCATTAAAGTGAGCCTCAAATCCTTAATCTATTTTGAAGGCTGGCCGGGAGCAGCGTTTCTGGGGGCTCACTGAACAGCCAGGCTGGGTCCTTTCAGAGAAGGGCGGCTTTCATTCCAAGGTCATGGGGAAGGAGGGGAAGAGAGGCAGTAGAAACACCTTGTAGGCTTTGAGTCCATTACCTCATGTCAAGCCTTTACACTGATTTATCCCATTACATCCATAACAAGTAGGCTGGGGAGGTACTCAGCAGGCAAAGCACTTGCCGCGCAAACACGAAAACTCCAGTTTGAGCTCTGGAATACATGTAGAAAAGCCCAGTGTGGTTGTAGCTCAGTGCCCTGGAGGCAGAGAGAGGTCGAGTCTTGGGCTCACTGATCAGCCAGCTTAGCCAAGTTGCAAACTCTGGGAAAACAAGGAGAAGGCCTCCCAGGGATCCAAACAGGGGTCGACCCCTGGACTCCACACCAGGAACGCACAGCTCTACACACCCACACGGAGTGTGCACCCCTCCACAAGGCGCCCCCCAAACACCGTGTCCTGGGAGTTTTACATAATGTCTCTTCCAGCTGCCCATGGGGTATGTTAATCCCAAAGAAAGGGGGAGGTATATTAGTTCATTCTCTCGTTTGCTGAAACCAAATGTCCAGGAGGAAGGAAAAAAAAAAAAAAAGCAGAACTTAGAGGTGTCTTAGAGGTTATTTTTGGCTCATAGCTTGAGGGTGCAGCCAGTGCAGATGTGGCTGGAGCTGGGGGCATCTAGTCATAGTTTCCTCTTGACAGAGGGCCAGGAGTGCTGGCATCTCAGGCCCTTCTCCCCGTTCAGTCAGTGTGCGACCCCAGCCATTCACATCAGTGGTCCATCTCACCCTCTCAGTTAAACCTGATGCCCCCCCACCAGCGAGTGGCCCCTGGGTGATCTAAATGCTGTCAAGTTGACAGCCAAGACTGACGGGAGGCTGTGTTGAGAGGCCCAGGCCTCAAGATGGTTCTGTCAGCCATTTCAATTGCTGTGCCTGACTCCAAACTCCAAGCCTTCTCCTTTCTAAGGTATTGGGAATAGTCCATTTCACTTCTATCCAGACTGTTTTCCGAGTGAGTTTATAGACACTAACCATTAGGAAGGAGAAAGCTGGAGCTATGACAAAGCACCCCCAGAACTCTGGGTCTCACAGCGTCGGTACCAGTCGAAAGCATGGATTCAGGGTTGGCATGCCTGGGTTTGAAACCCTGATCACCCACCAGAGACTCCTCACTCCTCCCCCTCCCCATGCCCGTGTGTGTGTGTATGTGTGTGTGTGTGTGTAACTAGCCCTCCTCTATTCTATAGTATCTGCTTCAGTTCTGTCTTTCAGGCTCCTGCTTTGAGCTCCTGTCCTGACTCCCCTTCATGGTGGACTGTGAGCTGTGAGCTGAAATAAACCCTTTTCTCTCCAAGTGGCTTTTGGTCATGTGTTTATTACAGCAACAGAAACTTACTAAGAGGTGGTTAAGACGGGCAAGAACTCTAGGCTGGTTTCAGGCATGATCGATTCTGGATGGAGGGGAAGAAGGAAGCAGAGGGTGGCCTGGGTGAAGTCAAGTGTTCTGTTGGAGCTAACATACTGCGAACTTCACGCAGGAACACTGAAACAAGCTGGGTCTTTCTTTGCGTGATATATTGAATCCAGGCCCTGAGACATAATGTTAGCTTCTGGCTTCGTCCTGGCTCTCAAGCACCCTGGGTTTTATGGCACAAGGAAACAAGTGATGATTAAGTGTGATTAGAGGGAATCAAGTTAGGACTTTAGTATGCCCGGACCCTCAGGACTTCAACGGGTTCCTAAGGAGGAGAGTGGAAGGAATGGGGGAGGGGAGGAACAAGAGACGCAGGAATGAAGCCAAGTCTGTTCGTCTGATCAAGGCCTCCTTTATTAGAAATTTTTACCCAACTTATATAGGGAGAAGGCAGAAAAGGGGGAAGGTTAATCTACTGCTGCAGGAGATAGGAAGAATGCTTTCATGGGTTAAATATTGTATCTTCAAGATACCATAAGGATGTTCTCTTAAGATATCTCACGGATGCTCTAACAGACGGATGTCCTCACAGTCTATCACCCATGACTTAGGGTCTTAGATAACTCTTTCACTAAATAGCTTTAGGTCTCCTCTAAATGATCTTTGCTCACTACTTGGCTTTGGCTTCAGTAACTACCTTTGTCTCCACTAGATAGCCTTGGCTCACTAATTGACTTTTGCTTCAGTAGATAGCTTTGGCTCCCGGTACTTTAGTAGAAACCAAAGCCTCTGGCTCATGTGTGTTGGGCTGCTTAGCTGAGGCGGGACCCAGGGTCTCAAAATGCATCCGTAGGAAAGCGCTGGCTCTCTTGACTCCTGTTTTACCCTTTGTGAAGCTCTCCATTTGTGGCATCACAGGTGTCATACTGCTCCTGGATTCCATGGTGACAGTTCAGCCACCACAACAGAAAAGCCGAACATGCTTCACACCAGTTTCCTCTGCTCTCAGGAAGACAAGTATCATTGGGTGGGGTGCTGGCTAGTCTGTGTCAACACGACACACAAACTGGAGTTATCTGAAAGGAGGGGACCTCGAGTGAGAAAATGCATTTATAAGATCTGCATGCAAGGTGGTTTCTCTTCTTTCTTCCTTTCAAGATTTGTTTATTTATGTATGGGTGCTCTATTTGCATATATGCCTGCATGCCAGAAGAAGGCATCAGACCCCATTAAAGATGGTTGGGAGCCATGATGTTATTGGTGAGAATTGGACTCAAGACCTCTGGAAGAGCAGTCATTGCCCTTAACTGCTGAGCCATCTCTCCAGCCCTGTAAGGCATTTTCTTTATTAGTGACTGATGTGGGAGGATCCAGCTCACTGTGGGTGGTTCTATCCCTGGGCAGGTGGCCGTGCATTCTATAAACAGGCTGAGCAAGCCAGTAAGCAGCACCCTCCATGGCCTCTGCATCAGAACCTGCCTCCAGGTTCCTGCCGTGCTTGAGTTCCTGCCCTGACTTCCCTCAGTGGTGGACAGCGATGTTGACATGTAAACCAAACACTTTCCTTCCTAACTTGCTTTTTGTCTGGTGTTTCCTTACAGCAGCAAAAACCGTAGCTGAGACAAGTAGCTGGTACTAGTGTATTGGGGTATCGCTGTGACAGATCTGGTCATGTTTTGGGGAGGATTGTGAAGAACTTTGGAACTTTGGGCTAGAAAAGCCATTGAGTGTTGAGAAGCTCTGTAGTTGCTTGGAAGATCAGAAGGATGAATGAGTGCAGAGGATGGAGGCCTGGCTTGTGAAGTTTCAGAGAGACGTTCTTTCAGGCCATTTGTTATTTTTAGTTAAGTTTCTGTGGTTCTGGTTAGCTGGGGCTGAAGAATCAGCTGTGATTAATGAGAGCTCAGAACCGCTAAATCGAACTTTTCGTTACTGGGACAATTGATGCTGGTCAGCTGGAGCTAGGAGGTTACCGGTGATTAAGAAGAGAACAGCATCACTGAGGTGAAATCTTCTGGGAAGTGTTTTCTGAGAGCACAGAGAAGCTTGGAACTGTGTAAGAGTCACCCAGGTGACCGGTTTTGAAGGTAGGAAGGGCTCATGGAGAGCTGCTGAGGCTTAGCACTGTGAGAGGCCAGGAGAGGCCATTGGTGAAGATGCAGCCTCAGGGGCAGTTGAAGGCCCAGGACTGAAGGGGTCATGCAAAGAAGTTGAGGCTTGGAACCATGAAGAGTGCTTATGCTATGGGTGAAAGTACAGCCCGGTTGCAGCAAGGGACCCTAGAAGTTTTGGGGATGCCAGCAGAGGGGATGACCATCAGGAACAGCAGCAGGAGGGGGGAGGGGCCAGTGCTAGGAGGCCTTAACTGAGAACCGCACTTGAGAAAAATACCTCCATAAGAGCTGGCTGTAAGGTATCTTCTTAATTAGTGGCTGATGGGGGAGGGCCCAGCCCACTGTGGGTGGTTCCATCCCCGAGCTGGTGGTCCTGGGTCCTGGGTTCTGTAAGAAATCAGTGGCAGAAGACAAGCTCTGTGTACTGCAGAGGGCAGAGTTGGAGAAGTGACCCAAGCCCTTTGGAGGAGCCCAGAAGATTGTACGTGGATCCCAGACATTAGACATTGAGTTATTTATACTGTTGGAGTTTGGTTTTGCTTGGTTCAGATTGTGACTGAGCCCTGGTTCTTTCACCTTAAGGAAGACTTTTACATTAATTTTTATTTTTATTCATTTTTGTTTTTAATGTGATGTCTTGGGAATGAATAAGAAGGGAAAGATGTGGCTTAATAGTGATGTGTTTATATCAAGATGAACAGGGGTCAAACAGTGATTGCTGTGGGAGGATCCAGCCCACCGTGTGTGGTACCATGTAGGAATAAGGTTATTGTGTAATTCAAGTGCTGACTTCTGTGCCCCTCATATCTGTTTGCAATCCCTGTTCTGAGAATCTCCTGTCTCAATGTTGTGGAAACACTGCTCCCCAGTTGTCCCCTGATGTGCCAATAAAGCAGCTTGTAGCCAATCACTGAGCAGGGAAGAACATAGGGTTGGATTTCCTGCCAGCCAGGGGAGGAGGAGTTAGAAGAAGAAGTAGGGAGATTGAGTCATGGTAGAGGTCCAGAAGACATCAGCAGAGAGGAGCTGGAGTAGAGAAGCTACAAAGTGCAAGTATTTCTGGGATGTATGCTCAGATGAAACCAGTTTAGATTAGAGGAGGGTTAAGAATAGAATAATAGCTGATCAGTTATTATGCTGTGAAGCTTATTATTAAACAAATATAAAAGAGTCCCTATTATTTGTGTGATAACAGAAACAAATGCAGTAAAAATCACTTTAACAGTTCCATTTCTGGGCTGGTGGTCCTGGGTTCTATAAGAAAGCAGGATGAGCAAGCCATGAGAAGTAAGCCAATAAACATCACCCTCCATGGCCTCTGCATCAGTTCCTGACTCCAGGATCCTGCCCTGTTTGAGTTCCTGTCCTGACTTCCTTCAATGATGAACAGCGATGTGGAAATGTAAACTGAATAAACTCTTTCCTCCTCAACTTGCTTTTTGGTTTTAGAAACCCTTATGCATTCATTCACTATGGTCAGGGCAATCCCCTCATCATTTGCCTCCCCTGATAGGGCAGTGGGGTCCAGGCCAGGTCAGTTTGATTTAGGATATTTGGGTAGAGCTTGAGGGGAAATATGGTAGGGCAAGAGCAATGTAGTTCACCCATGGGAAATTCAGATCTGTCACTAAAGGTAGAAACTGAATATTTTGTTTATCTGGAGTTGTCCATTATAGCTACTGTGGTGGTTTGAATATGTTCTCCCTGCCCCCCCCCCACTTGTGTTTTGAGTGCTTGGCACATGGGGACTGGCACTATTAGGAGGTGTGACCTTGTTGGAGTCAGTATGGTTTTGTTGGAGGAAGTGTGTCACTGTGGGGGTGGGCTTTGATGTCTCCTATGCTCAAGCTATGCCCAGTGTGGCACACGGTCTCCTTTTGCTCCCTGCAGATCCAAGCGTAGAACTCTCAGCTCCTTCTCCAGCACCGCATCTGCCTGCACGTTGCCATGCTTCCTGCCATGATGGAAATGAACCAAACTTCTGAAGCTGTAAGCCAGCCCCAATTAAATATTTTCTTTTGTAAGAGTTACCTTGGCCATGGTGTCTCTTCACAGCAACAAAACCCTAAGATGGTTACTGAGGAACAGAATAATCTAATTAAGCTCTCTAGATAGAGACTCAGTTCTACCACAGCTGGGTCATTTTACCTGTCATCCTGAGTGTCAGTGTCCCAACTGCAAAGGGAGAGTGATACCACACACCGTAAGCTCAAGGCAGTGGTTTTCAACTTCCCTTGTGCCACGACCCTTCAATACAGCTCCTCGTGTTGTGGGGATCCCCAACCATAAAATTACTCATTGCCACATTGTAGCTAATTTTCCAGTGTTCTGCCTCATAATATAGATATTTGCTGTGCAGGATATCTGATATGTGACCCCCGAAGGGGTTGCCTTCCACAGGTTGAGAACAGGCTCAAGACAGTGTGAAAACACATTGCTCAGGGCCAGCCTCTGGGGGCACCATTGGCAAATTTTTGCAGCATGAACCTTGACGTTTCCGAATCATAACCTGATCAGTAGCTACCAACAGATGTGGCAGCCAGGCATCCTAGATGGAACCCAGCTGTGCTTGGTTCAAACCCTAAGCTTCCCTGAACACTCCACTGTTTTCTCTCTCTGAAATGAGCATTATCATTCCTGCCTCACAGTGCTGTTAGGAGGAAGTGGTGAGGTGATGTCTATCTAGGACCTGCATGCATGTCCAATAGCCCATGCTGGGCACATTCTGGGCTGTAACTAGTGATGGATGGGTTTTTAGCAAGCCCATACTCCTGAGCATGTCAGAAGTCCAGGCAGGCATCTATCAGGACACATACATGCCTTGGGAACCAAACCCAGACCTCTGGATAAAGTGTATACTTGCCCAGCGGCCACAGGCCTAGGGGGAGGATTTATATAGCCTGAGTCTTTTTTCTTCTTCCTTCTTCCGTCTGGTGGACAGCCTCGCAGTCATGTGTCACTCTTCCATACCCCCAGGCTCCGTTATCAGCTTGTCTTTCATTGCCTCACAAGGCTTCCAGCCAGGCAGTCATCTGGAGTGTGCTAATTCTCCTCTGTTGCTGGCAGAGCTCTGGGATCAGCTCTGCATTAGGACAAGTTGTAAGTAAACACACATTACTCAGTGTGGCCCTTTTCCCTACCACATTGTCTCAGAATTGTTTAACTTCAAGCCAGGGAACCAAAGAGTGACTGGGGAAAAATACGTATGTTATTTAATTCAGACAATTAATTTTATACAGAGAAGTTGATGGTGCTTGGTTACACTGCCAGGGCCTCGAAGGAAACTTGACAACAGACACAGTGCTCGGAGACCAGGCCTTCTGATTCTTAGTCTAAAATTCTGGTTATCTCCTGGATTTTTCTTGATCATTCAGTCACTCCAACATCTGATGTAAGCTTTGCTTGTACATTTTGAGAACAGAGTTGAAAAAGAGAGTCTCTGTTCTTCAAATCCCAGAAACATTCCCTCCTTCCTCCCTCCCTCCCTCTGTCCCCTTTCTCTTCTTCCCTCCTTTGAAGTCCCTTCCTCTTTCCCTCCTCAAAACCTAACTTCCTTTCTCCATCCACACACACCATCATCTACTCTGCACGCAGCTACCTGTGACTTTCCAGTCATGTGTTGACCTGGCCACACAGTCTGTTTGTACTTCCCTCTGTCTTCTTCTCTTTCCAGCCCTCATCGATACATGTATTTTTGCCTTAGCTGATTATCTGGCTATCAATCGATCTCAAGCCCTGACTCCCGGGCTGTGTGGATGACCACAGTAAACGGCATTCCTTTCTCTTTAGGCTTTCACCTCTCCTGGAGGAAACGGCCCCTCAGGATGTATCCAGGGCTCTTTATACAAGCAAGGGGACCTGCCTCTTATTTCTGAGAAGGCTTCATTCAGAGTGGGAAAGCACTCGCCTTAGGAGTTCCCAGTGGTAATGATCAGGAAGAAAGTTCTAGGTTGAGGGAACAATGGCAAAGCCAGAGTGTTCGGTGGGCTTGGGAGGTGGAGTGTAATGTCATTTGATGACTCTTTTCAGGAGTGACCTATCTAGTTGACAGTGGAGAGAGGTTTTTAAAGGAGAACCTTCAATTGCAGACTCGGAGGCAGAATGCTGCCCTGTAGGTATCTGGAAACCATTGCAAGGCTCTCAGCAGGCAGGGACATAGGGCAGTGAGCATTTAGAAAGATCTCTCTCGGTGGTTGGATCTCAGGAGCAACTGGCAGTATTAAGAGTATTTAAAGCCTGCTCTAATAGCCCCAAGAGAATTGATGTTGTGACATCTTAGCAAAAGAGCTGGAAACTGGAGGTGGGGTTTCAGAGACTGCAGGGAAAATGAACGATGACCATGCCCTTTGCTTAAAGACCACAGGAAGAAGAGGATGTCTGTGGGTGAAAACAGTTAACATACTTAGTTTTAGGTATCTGTGGAAACACTGAGGGGAGAGCTAGGGAGCAGTTAGTTTTAAAACCTGAAACTTCTGCAAGATGGCAGAGGGGCATTGGTGGTGATGGTGAGATGGAGTGGAGAGCATCACAGCACATAGAATGATAGCTGCCACGGAGGTTGGAACCAATAGTTTCTGGGGAGAGTTCTCTGGTCAGCAGTGGTCAGTATAGAGAAGGAGTAGAAGGATGAGAACTTTGATGACTGTACTATGGTATGTCTGTTATTAACATTAGAGGGAACAGGGTGATGCGTATTTGTGTTATTCAGAGTTCTCTAGAGGAATACAACCAATAGAATGAATATATATATAGATGGATGTTTTTCTTAACCTAGAAATGCTTCCACTAAAACTATGTTGTTATATCTCTTATGTAGCAACTTCCTAAGAGTTGAAACATTCATTCTGAAGGGAGGCTTGTTAAGACTCAGGAAGACAACTCAAAAGTCTCAGGAAGTCCATAAAACTTACCAGATGCACAAGGCTCCTCAAGGTTATATAAGCAGTCAGCCCTGCTGAGGAGAGGAGACTCTGACTTGGTGAGCTGCCTGCATGTCATAAACAGAGTCCTAGAGATGCAGCTTTCATGACTATCGTCCATGCTTGTGTGGGCTTTCAGTGATGCAGCTTTGAATTACACATATTCACGTGGGTAACCTCAATAAACTCACACCAGTGTTGGGGTGTTGCCTGGATCTGATGTTAGTTTCCTCTCTGAGGTGAGAAGATGTTTGTTCATATCTTTTCATAAAAGCGTCACACAACATAAACTGAACAAGGGCAGACAGACTAAAAAAAAAAGAGTTGGGGAGGAGTGCATGCCTCCTACAGTGGGCACTGAGACGGACAGGTGAGTGGGAGTGTCTGCAGGGGAGGTTCATATGGTGGCGGGGCACGTCCTCACAGTGCCAGTTGCATCATCGGTGTGACGGACGAAAGGACACGCCGCCGAGTCTGAGGTGTCTGAGAAGAAAGCACTCGCATGGTGGCATCCCAGGGCGGCCATCTTCCTCTGCTTGGCATGTGGGGAGGCACGCTGCTTTGACGAGGAGTCTACCTGTTGAGAACAGGGATGCCCTGTCGACATCTGCTAGACTCAGAATGTGTCACAGTCCCTTCGAGAAGCACACAGGAGACAGAACTGTAAACAGACTGAGGTATCAGCTGCACAAGCCCTGTTCAGGGCAGGCAGGCATGCAGCTGAGGCTCGGCCGTCTTCCCAGAGAGAACCTGGGCATTTAGAGGAGCAATTAGAGTGGGAGGAACCTGCAGTTGCTACTGGCCTCTATGCTTGCTTCTCATGGAAAAGAAAGTGAAAGAAAAAGGGAGGCTGAGAGAGAGGTTGGCTTAATATTTTTTATGCCTTAGGACCCTAAAGGTAAAGAGAACTCAGCTCTATCTTAAAGAGTCCCCTCCCAAAAGTTGGAAATGGGGGAGTATCCAGACAGTGAAAGAGAAGAGAGAGCAAGCTAAAGTTGGCAGAAGATAACAGAGAAAGGGAAAATCCACAATTCCATGTACAGATTGAGAGCCAAAACATGACCTGATGGGAGGGGCCGTGGTAGCCATGGAGCATTCTGTCTCACCACAGCTTGAGTTGACTTTAAATAAGTAACAGAAGGGGCTGTCACAGCCTAGCACATAAGGCTGTGGGATATGGAGTAGATGCGGTTACTGAGTCCTGTGGCAGAAACTGAGCAACGTAACTACTAGCCATCCGAGATGAAGGTTACATCACCGATGTGAAGAAAACTAGTCTTCAGTGGACCGGCTTATAAGGGCCATTGGGGATGTGTGTTTTTCAACTGCTGAGGTCCCTGTGAATATCAGGGCCAGGAAGACAGGAGAGGAAGGACAGGTGTTACTGAGAGCGTTGGGCATGAGAGAGGAAGTTCCTGATATTTATGGGAGAGCTGAAAAGGAGACTGACCAGTAGGGACCTCAGGAACGATTTAGGGCTTTAGGGACTTTGCTGACCCTTGTACACTGTTGAACACTGGCTGAGCTGCATGGCTTTGATCTAAATATAAACAGGATCCATAAGGTGTAAAGACAATCAAGAAGGGATACAAGAAAAACAAAACCGTTTAAGTGCTCAAAGGCAAATACGCAAGGTCTGCATGGAGCTGGATTATCTGGAGAAAAACATTCAGCAGAAAGCCAAGTGCTGTGCTGGTGAGTTTCCAAAAGCCGTTAAACCCCAAGCAACAGTTTAGATACGGAAAGATTAAGCCAGTCCTAGGGACGCCATTATTCTCTCAGAGTGTGTGGCGTAAAGTGTATGGTGGTGGTGGGGGCACATTAAAGACTATTCAGCAGGCTGGGGCCCTTATGCCAGCTGGGTGTGGCTGATGGAAAGGCTGCCAGAACAAAGGAGCCAGCTCCAGCAGCAGGCATGGTAGGCCAGAGGGCAGCCCTTGGGCCTGAGCCAGATCAAACAGCACGGGATGGCCCTGCTGGCACCATAGAGGCAAAGAGGTGCACAGCAGCTCTGCAGTGGCTGCATGCGGGTGAGGAGGGCAGGTGAGAGGGTGCATGGGTTACAGAGGAGGCGGGGTAGAGTCTCCCCCACATGTCCCTGTACCCAGCATTACACTTTTTTGGTGAAAGGACTGATAAAAGTGGTGAGATACTTAGTTGGAATGGAAGATCATGGCCTTCAGAGATTCTGCCCACTCTCTGTAAAAAATAAAACAAAACAAGACAAAAAACAAACAAACAAACAAAAAAAAAAACAAACAAAAAAAAAAACACCAAAAAAACTTTCTTACATAATGGTAACTAACCTTTGAGTGTCTTACAGATTTATACAAACATCTTTTTAAAAAGACAGTTAAAAATCCCAGTATAATTTTAGAAAAGGTTATCCCACACGTTTGGGGGTGAGGTGGGAAAAGGCACTCTCAAGAGCCTTAAGGCTGTTAAATTAAAAATCCCAGGGCCGGAGATGACTTAGCACCCTCTGAGTTGTTGGTTAGGGAGGCCCCAGGAGCCCCGCAGTGGTGAGGCCACTGTCGCCCTTCTAGTTGCCTGCTGGACTGTATGGAAAGCCTCCACTGCAGGTGTTGTCACGCAATGGTCACCAGACACGGAAGTCAGAGCTGGGCCGCAGGGAAGCCTTCCGGCTGCTGCTGGCTTTTGGAATGCTAAGGTGCTTCATGGGCACTAAGCACTACACCTACTTAGCTGTAGAGAACACTATCAAAATGCCAAGCAGGACATGAGCACGTGTGCAGGAGTGACAGAGAGGGGTTCGGATACCAACAGCTTTCTGATTGAATTCAAAGTCGCCTTCGTAGACTCTGAACTCATTTTCGGAGCTGTAAGTCGGGGAGGGGGGAACCTCTGTTGGGGACGTCGTGGGTCCCAGTGGGGAAACAACGGCACTGTTTTATTAGGTGAACATACTGTGCCTGTCAAGTGTCTTCTAAGAATTAACGCCTGGGCCCACAGATTGCTGTCGTCAGCTGGTAGTGGAAAGAAACCTCCTTTACAAGTGATGATGTACCCTAGAGATGCACAATTGCTTCAGAAATACCTTGGAATAAATCTATGAAGGAAGTAAAAGGCCTCTCTATGTTGAACCCTTTAAAACACTCAAGATATTAAAGAAGGCACTAGGAGCCCCCATGCTCATACTTCAGAAGAATTGTGAAAATGGCTAACTTACCAAAAGCTCATCCAGTATAATCCTCTTCAAAATTCCAACGTCCTCCCATATAGAAATAGAAAAAAAAAAACCCTAAAGTTCATACACAAACACAAAACATTCCAGATAGTGAGAGCGAAAAGAATAATGCTCTATAGAGGCATCACCACAGCTGGTTTCAGGTTAGCCTATACTGTCCTAGTGAATAGACACAAAACCGAACACACAGATCAATAGAATAGAAGGCCTAGATGTAACCCACACAGCAGCAGCCATCTGAGTTTTGACAAAGAGAAGCAAAAATAAGCACTGGAGGAAAGATGGCCTCTCCAATGGGCGGTTCTACGGAAACCGAGTGTCTTCATGAAGAATGTAGCTAGGCCATCTGCACAAACAGTGACGCCAAGTAGACCGAAGACCTTAGGGTTGACACGTGAAATGGCTAGAGGAAAATATGTGGAAACACTTTAAGTATAGTCAACTGAGAAGCCAGTGCCTCTGTTGGCTTTGATGGAACCACTACACTTACGGTTTTCAGACGGGACCACACTGTGTACCAGTGTGACACAACCCCATCTGCTACCCACACCCCTCCTTCCTCCCTTGCCGCCCAAGTGCCAAGAGTACAGGTACACATAACCAGGCCTGGCACTATTTTTGTATAAATATTCTGCTATTTTTTCCCCCACATAATGCTTTCATTGATTCTCTGAAAATTTTACATCATGTGTACCCTGATCACAGCCCCTTTCCAGTCCTTCCAGGTCCTCCTCCCCCTTGTGACCTCCTCCACAAAAGAAGTAAGAAATAAAAAGGAGATGAAGAAGGAGGAAGAGAAAAAGAAGAAGGAGGAGAAGAAGGAGGAGGAAGACTCCACTTTGTGTTATCTACATACACATTGGGGCTGGTCCAACTCATAATGACCCACCTTTTAAATAGTACTGAGCTCTTCCCCTCCCCTGCCTCCACCAGAAGCCACCAACTGTGGAGAGCTATACTTCAGCATCTCCATCATACTCCCCCACTACCTCCTGAGACAGGGTTTCTTTGTGTAATAAGCCCTGGCTGTCCTGGACTGCTTTATAGACTAGGCTGGCCTTGAACTCACAGAGACCTGCCTGCCTCTGCCTCCTGAATGCTGGGATTAAAGGCAAGAGCCACCAGGCCTGGCTCCATCAGAACTTTAAGAGCTTTGTTTGGTGGCTTCCTGTTTAGGCTATTACTTTGGAGGGGGGGAGTACGGGTTGTCTCAGAAGCCTTCCATGTCCCTCCCTCTCAGCTATGCTCAGCAGCAGCAAGAACATCAGCATGGCCTCAGGGAGAGCCCAGGCCTCTGGGGGCAGCATGGCTGCAGCACAGACCCTGGTCCTCACTGGCAGCATGAGCTGTGGCTATCATCCTGGTCCCTGGCAGGGCACAGCAGGTGGGGCACAGGCAGTCACAAGCCCAGCTGCCTCAGCAGGTTGCTAGCTATTCTACCATGCACCTGTCCCTCTGGCATTTTTTTTTTTTTTTAAGAGTTCCAAGGGATAGGGAGGAAAATCTTATATACTCACTGATATGTTTCAATTTTTTGGTGCTTTCTGCTCCTCCGTGTAGTTCTAGACTCCTATATAAGTATGATTTTCCCTTACCTGAGGGACTTCTGTTAACACGACACCTATGCAATTGTTACTTCTCTAGCTTGCTGTATCATGTGCCTTTTTTTTCTGGCTGCCTTTAAGATGTTAGATAGTTTGGGTAAAACTGGTTGTACTGTGTCATTTTATTCTCTTTACAAAACTTTTTATTGTTTCTTTGACTGTTGTCTTCTCCTCATCACTCCTGACTTGGAACAGACTCTCTGGCCCTTGTTTACAAATCAGTGCTGTGTGTGTGTGCACTTACTGTTTTTTTTTTTTGTTTTTTTTTTTTAATAAAAGTCGCAGTATAATTTTCAGCTTTAGAAGTTTGCTTTAGGGCTGGAGAGATGGCTCAGTGGTTAAGAGCACTGGCTGCTCTTCCAGAGGTCCTGAGTTCAATTCCCAGCAACCACATGGTGGCTCATAACCATCTATAATGAGATCTGGTGCCCTCTTCTGGCATGTAGGCAGAACACTGTATATGTAATTAATAAAAATAAAAAGCCTTTAAAAAAAAAAAAAGAAGTTTGCTTTGGGTGTTTTTCATTTTAAGTTCAGATAGATGCTTAACTTTCTGAATTGATGGATTATAGCTATCTTAGCTGTTTTAATGTCCTCATTTGCTAATTCCAGCATCTGTGTCACTTCTCAGTGCCAATTCGTGGGTTATTCTTTTCATTGTGGTTTATTCTTACTCTTTGCATTTCTTGATAATCTTTGATTGGATGCCAGCTGGTATGAATTCTGTTGCTGTTGGATATGTCCCTGTGAATCCATTCTCTGGCATGAAGTCAAGTTATCTGAAAACAGTTTGATCTCGCTGGGTCCTGCTTCTGTGTTTTGTTGGGAAGGCTCATGACAGTGTTTTGTCTCTGAGTCATGATTCCATATGACTCAAGGAAGACCCTCAGGAGTATTCCATTGATGTACTGTGAAGTTTTAGCCTTTGCTGTTTGGCTGTTGGTACTAAGTCCTGTCTTTAGCTCTATGTGGAATGCCAGGTAGCAATTCCTTCAGCTCTTTCAGACGAGTATTTCCACAGCCTAAGTGTTCTCCTTGTCTGCACCAGCTGAGTGAGCCTGTTTGCTGTTCCGGGCAGCTTTCTGAGCTCTGGACTCTAACGTGGGAATTCTGACCTTCTTGGTCCAGCTCTTTGACTTCTGGTATCTACTGACCTTGGCTTCTTCTGGATAGCCACAAACTTCATCCTGTTTATATCATGCCTCTCAGAGACCGTTGGCCTCTGTTGCCTGATGTTCAACATCTTAGAGACTGTTGTTTTATGTATTTTAATGGCTTCTTTGATGCTTTCAGTGGGAGGATAACCAAACCAAAACATCTGTGACTCCGGTCTCTAAAGGCTCGCTCTTCATGAACCAGCCTGCCTCCATCTTAGGCTGCAAAGTCATCTTATAGTAAAGACAAACCAGGTTTGTTCCTATTTTCAATTAAACCTCTGTTTCTCAAGGATTGGGCTATGCCCCACCTGAAACCTTAACCATAAATGGTTCTGTACTGCCTGCTCTAGGAGACGGCAACCATGTTGTTTTAAAGAGGTGTAATGACCATCTTGCAACCCTACCTGTGTTTCAATAGGTTGTTATAAGCCACCTTGTTATGACTGCTTTGCTGTGTTCTGCTGCTGTAACCCCGACTATTTTGAGCACTAAATGCCCCTACCCTTCGAAAACTCCCTACCATGGAGCTATAAAAACTTTATCTTTTCCATGTCAATTGCTGATCTCTTTAACCCTACCTTAGGGGGAGGCAGCCTGTGTACACGAATAGAAAAGCTTACTTTAGTGCACATTCACATATGCCCACAAAATAATACAATTTTAAAAAGCTTCCTTTAATTAACCTGGCCGTGATGACTGGGGTCAGCTGTCTTTCTCCTTGCATCTTTGGGATTAACAGTCTGTGTGGACTGGCTCTCATTCCTGGGTCAGTGTAGCATTTTCTCCATTATTTAACAAAGGATTAGTGAATAACTCAGTGAAGAAAGAATTTCAGGCTTCATTGTAGAGAAGTACAATCAGATGAGGTAAAGTTTCATTATCAGTACACAGCAGAGTGTAGGTTCAAAACAGACCCACTGACCTGGTCATTATAATGGAACATGGTTATATGGTTATAGTGAATGCTGCTTTAAAGAAAAGCATTTTGTTAGATGTTTAAAGCTATCTCTAGTTAACACAAATTTATGGTTGAGTCTCAGATTTGCCCTTTATTAACACTGTGGTCTTGGACGAGGGCCTTCCTCTCCTCATCTCCTCCTTTTTTCCTCCCCCTCATCTTTGTTTTCCTGGAGCCTTACTTAACACCTATAACGGGGGAATGGAAACTCTTAAATCACAGAGGTTCCTCATGGGTTAGATGCTTATAGAAGGCTCTATGCAGTATCTGGTAGTGTAAATAGAGGCCTCTCTCTCAGGTCTATTGATTCCAGGCTTCACTGGAGCGGAGGGGCAGCATAAAAACAGGACCTGTGGGGATTGTGGAGCCTGGGGCGGCATTGTTTGAAGAGAACATATACATTGCCATTGAAAGGAACCAGGTTCATTTGTGATTCTGTAATTCAGTTCTAACCCATGGGGACTTAAATTCTGGGTATAGATCAAATTTTCTAAGATAAGTCGAAAACCTCAATTTGCTTTGTGGATTCTCATGATTTTTTTTGTTTTGTTTTGTTTTAATGTCAGTATCCAATTAAAACAGAAACTATGTGGGCCAAACAATGAAGCTCTTGACTGCAGGTGAAAGGTATTCTGGGCAACAGAGCTCCCTTGGGACAAGGCTGGCAGGAGCTAAAGCTGGCTTTCCAGGGAGCTGCCGTACAGTGGAGAGGAAAAGCCTTTCACACAGGGAGGATTGGATATTGTGGGATTGGACCTTAATTATCTTTGACCTTCTTAGGCTTTCATCTATAGAATTCTCTCTTTCTTCTTTTGCTGAAATGCTGAAATTGAAGCAGAAAGCACTTCTGTGGCTCATAGAGGGAGTGCCTTCTTAGGAAAGAACGGCTTTCTCCTATCATGTGATTCATTCCTCCGGTGAGCAATAATTCCATTTTCCTTGCAGGGCCTTTGAGACTCAGACAGTAAGAATCTGAGAGTCCAACAGACCGGGGTAGGAGGGGCAAGCCTGGGCCCAGGTCTTCGTTGCCTGTTTCTCATGTGGCTACACAGTGCTCAGGGAGGGACGAAGAAATGGGCCTTGATGATGCTTGAACACGGAAGCTTCATGTTAATCTCAGAGGGCCCTGAGGTCAACCCTGTGGCTAATGTGACCAACCCTACTTCAGAGCCAAGTTGAGGTCCAGAGGGATGGGAAAGAGACTCACCGAAAGGCAGCCTCTTACAGGCTGGCACCTTCAAGCTGTCTGAGGAGTAACACGCTAGACCTGCACTCCACTGCATTTCACAGAATGCCCCAAACTGCCAGCAGATCCTCACCGGATCAGTGATTCCAGCTTGGCAAAGCACGGCTGATTTAGGCAGAGTCCTTCCTGGTTCCAAAGACCCTGCCATTAGGTCCCCTACACTGGCTCCTGGATAAGAGAATGATCTTAGAGTCTAACTCATGCGAGGGTGCATGGTTCTATTGCTAGCTAGCTTATTCCCCATCTATGGGGTGGGATTCACTTATTTGACAAACCACTCTCTGGATTTCTGGCATATGATCCGGCCATTGTTCCAAGTACTGAAGACACTGCAATGTCTTAACATCCCTGCTGTCGGTAACTTTTATCTTTGTGAGGGTATAAAGGCAGTGAAGCGGTAAAGAGTATGCAACCCATTGACAAATGCTATGAAGAAGAATGGGGTAAGGGGGCAGGGTATTCTGTGGGTGTGGCTCAGCCATTTTTTTGTATCACATGGCCAGAAGCTTCTCTGATGGTCATCTAACCGGAGACCAGATGAAAGGAGGCAGCAGGCAGCCACATGAATTTTCAGGGGGAAGATCCAGCCGCTGGGACCAGCAACATGCTCATACTCGGTGAGGCGCTACTCCAAGGGGTTCCATTGCGAATAAAACAGTAGCTTTCCAGATTGCACACTACTGTCGTAGGAAACTCCATTAGACTCAAAGGCAGCTTTGACTCCATCTTGAGGGAGAAGGATGACTGTAGCCCTGGGTGGACCTAGAAGCTGTACCATCTGTTAGACAGCTCCATGCAGCACAGCAATAAATGTCTTATCCCTGGGAACAGAAAGGGAGCCACCTTTCTGTTGGGGTGAACTGAAACTTAGAGGGCACATGGGTGATTAAAATATCAGGGAGACCAGGACAAGAACTTACTGGCCATATCAGACCGAGGAAAGTTTGTAGCTCCCTCGCCTCAACCCCATAAAGGGCTGGACAGCCAACACTGGACTGCATGGCCCCACGCCAGCCTGTCATCTGGTACTCAGCTCTTCTGCAGGCAAAAAAGTTTCTTTTTCCTTGAAGGAACACAGTACCAGTGAGTTCCACATTTGATGCAGCAGTAAAATAAGGATCCGATCAGGGTTAAGTTTGGTGATTGTGGACAGAGTTGGGGGAGGGGGAGTAGGAGAGGGGGGAGGCAATAAATGGATGCGGTAACTGTGCCCCAACAGCTCCTAAGCAGCGGTGAGCTAACCAGACTAGAGGGAAGACCTAGGAAAGGGGCTCCCACCACCAGACCCCAGCTCCGGGAGCTCCCACTCTATTCGGGGTCTGCACCACCTGATAACAAACTTCTTGCTTTGTTCTGCATGCATTACCTGTCTTCTAATTCTCTAATCAATGGAGAAAAAGAACCCACCAGCCTGGCTGCCTAGCCTCTTTGGTCATCACTCGCCGTAGTTATCTTTTTACTCCTAGTCCGAAGCAATTACTTCTTTACTTCTTGTGTATATATGGGTTAGCCTATCCTGAGCATTTCATATAAATGGAATCACACAGTCTGCAATATCTTTGTGTCTGGGAGATTCTTTATATAATATATTACATTATATGTAATATAATATATTAATATATAATATATAACATATTAATTCTATGATATGTACATATTGAAAATCAGGCACTGTACGTGCTTTACAGATACGTTCCTCAAACTTGTGGCTATTTATTTTCAAACTTAATATTGTTTTTTAAAATTTCCATTAAAATTACACTACAGCACCATGCTTTAGTATAATAATTTGTGTTAGTATCTGATTATATGGTCCTCCAAGACCCATATCCAGAGTGTTTAGTGATGAAAGTATCTCTTTCCTTATAAGAAACAATTTTACAAGCCAGGCATGGTGGTACACACCTTCAGTCCCAGCACTCTGGAAAGCAAAGGAAGGTGGATCTCTGTGAGTTCAAGGCTGGCCTGTCTACAAAGTGAGTCTAGGATAGCCAAGGTTACACAGAGAAACCTTGTCTCAAAAAAAAAACAACAAAACCAACCAACCAACCAACCAACCAACCAAACAAACAAACAATCAAAAAAAAAAAAAAAGATTCTACACAGGTCTATTTTAAGCAGATGCACGCAGCATCTGCGCGTTTCCACACTGCAGAAACTTAAGGAATTTTCCTGCTTTAATTTTACTTTGAAAATCCTTTCTGCTGTGTTTTCATGTGGAGAAGAATTTTTAATTTTGCTCAAGTGCAGCTTATCAATTTTTTTTTCTCTCAAGTCATTCTTTTAGAGTTGTAATGAAGAAATCTTTGCCCTAACCTATAATCATGAACATGGAGGAAGGCCATGATTAAGAGACTAGGAAAATGGAAGAAGTCACAGTGGGGAGATTTTCACAAGCTAGGTCTAGCAATCCCAAACAGAAAAGCCTCACCCCCCAGCCAAGCCCAGAGCAGCAGAGTGCTGCAACCCCCTGCGGGGCTAAAGCCCAGGGCTGCTCCAGCCTCTGTTCGCGTCTGAACATCAAGAACCTACCGTGCCCTTGAGTTGCACGGCTGGGATTGCCGATCTGGAACACACACACAGTGCTCACACTCACCTTCCAGGACTGAACAGCAACCAGTGTGGACTGCCCTCACTTACGCGCCAGGAAGTGGAACACAAAACTATCATAACTGGGCAAATGCTTTTCTAGGAAGGGCTCCTGCAAGCCCAGCCTACAGCCTCACATTGCAGGAGGGGCTCTGGTCAGTCCTTGATTCTACTTTGATCCAAAGGATGAATGAATTCTCGGCTATGGAGGTAGCCAGTTGACCACAATAAGGATTTTCCTCAATTTTTTACTGTCAAAGATTTTCTTTTTAAAGAGACACAAGAAACAAATTTTTTATAGTAAGTAAAACATGTATATAGTGTTAGTATTTAGGCAGCCTGCTTCTGGGCTGCCTAGCAACCTATGAGGTCATCATGTGTCCCCTGCCAGGTAGCCACACCTGGCAGGCATGGTTAAGTTTCTCCTTAAAAGTTTCAACCTGCACTTTGTCACTCTCTTGCCCTCTCGTCTCTTGCCCTCCTACCCTCTTGCTCTCTCCTCTTTCTCTGTCGAGGCACCCTCTCCCTTCCCCTATCATATCTCGATCTCTCTTTCCTCTTTCTTCATCTCCTTCTGATAAACCTCTTTCATATAAAATCTGTGTTCACATCATCGTTTCATTGGTTTTAACATTGGTGCGTTGGCTGGAAACCGAACCCTTATATTTATGGTTGTGAGCCTAGCCTTTAACGGCTGAGCGATCTCTCCAGCTCCTGCCTAAATACTGACATATAGACCCTTAGTTTTTATAGTGTTTAGCCATACTTGGGTCATTTTTTGATCTGTAAAGTCAGATATTCATGTAGTTCAAGTTCATGCTCTTTGCCCCTTACTAAATCATCAGCTATTAGTCAAGGCACAGGTATCTCTGCTATAGTTCACTCCTTGCACTAGTCTTTTGGTCGGGTCCTTGAATTTGCTAAACATCTGTCACAGAGGCTACAAGGAGACTGGTGGAGATGTGCTGTGTTGCTGGGGGTGCCCTGCAGGGCTCCACACAGACTTACACATAACAGAGCTCCATGCTGTCCTGGCATCCTGCCCTCTAAAACCGAGTCCTCCACACACACCTTCCTGGAGCACCACAGTTTACACATGTGCTTAGCTATTCAAACACCAATTGTGGTAGATGGTTAGGAATGTCCCCCAAAGGTCCTGTTGTAGTAAATTGAAAATAAATGGCTGTTGGGCTATACAAGGTTTATTATTAGCCCTAAGGTTACCACAGCAGTATTATCTAACCTGCTGTCACAGACAACAGGACACAGACCCCTGTTGGAGTTATAACTGCTTATTTACCTTGCGCCGGGCGGATATTTCACTTACACTGGCTCAGTATCCTCACCATCCATCTCCCAGCTGCCACCCAATGCCATCCACCTTAATCCTCCTCAGATGGACTACCTGCCATCCATAATCCCAAGGCACTTGCTTAGATTCTCCATCTGGGCCTTTTCACGCCATTATTGGGGTTCTTCCTCGGCCCTCATTCCTCCACTTTCCTCTCTTTGCATAGTTCCTCATGGGTTTCTCCAAAGCCTGGGAACTTTAGCCACACTCACCTCATTCTGCCCTACCCAGATATAGGCTGCTTAATTAGCAGATTGGGTATAATGAATTTAGGCAGGTTTACACAGAGGGCCAGTAATTAGCATCAGACCATCTTTCCAAAGGCTCCTTGTTAAAAGGTTTGTCAGCGGGTGGTGCCAGCATTCCCTAGTGGCTGGTCCCTTTGGTCACTAGGGTCCTGCTCTTGAAGGGGTTGTGGGGCCTTGATCTCTTCCTCTTCCTCTTTGTTTCCTTGGTCGGGCAATCGTCGTACTGCCTCACACCATGGGGTCAATTG
This sequence comes from Psammomys obesus, assembly GCF_907164565.1. Classification (NCBI taxonomy): domain Eukaryota; kingdom Metazoa; phylum Chordata; class Mammalia; order Rodentia; family Muridae; genus Psammomys; species Psammomys obesus. The sequence goes on from NW_026596225.1 coordinate 3,836,428, forward strand.
CTTATGTACTAAAACCTCTCTCCTGTGAGCCAAATGTGACTTTGTGTTGCTATGGCAAGATGCCTAAAGCCATTTAAAGGAGAAAGGATTTACTTTGAAATTTCAGAGTTCTCACTAAAGGAGTATGTGATCAAGGAGAATGCTCACCTCATGGTTCTTGGAAGGAGGGAGACCAAAACACACCCTCTAACTTCCTGTTTCCAGTGACCCACTTCCTCCAGGCAGCCTAACCTTCCTTACTTCTACCACGTCCCCTTTTCAAATTTCTCAGTGCACTCACTTCTTATTGATTAGGTGTGAGTCCTCGTTAGCTAGCTGTGTCCGGCACGTCCTCTCGGACATTTCATAGAATGCTCTCAGTCTTTTTAAGTTAACAGTCAAGATTAACCATCACGGTGACTGGGTGTGTGGGTGTTCTGGTTGTGACATCTGTCACCCCAGCAGTTGCTGGGGTTGGTTCAGCTGACTTGGCTGTTTAGGCACCTGTCTGATTCTTCTGTCCGGGTTCCATGTTTGTCCCTCACTGAGCCCGGTGCTCAGTGGATGAGGAAGACCTTCCCAGAATAGAGGGGCACTGGTTCTCCAGGGTCTGCGTGTGGCTGTGCTGTTCTGTTAGGACCTCCAAAAAATCTCCAAAGCATCACAGGTAATTTTTCTTTTCCTTTTATTTTGGTTTTTGAGACAGAATTTCTTTGTGTGTGGGCATCGGGAACCGAGGAAAAGGGGAGTGGGGTAGAGCCCACGAGGAATCCTGGGAATCAGACTCTGGAGACCAGACAAGGATCTAACTTTATTGTCCAGGGTAAGAGCCTTTCAACGATTGAAAGGCCAATCAAACCATCTCCTGCTAGCCTCAAGCACCAATAACAATCTACTAGGTTCGAACAAGTATAAGGAATTGGGGTGGGGTGGGGGCAAGGTCACCTTAGAAGGCTTCCTTAAAGAAGGGAAAGCAGTTACCGCCCTAGCTATTTTGAGTCCATCTTGAGACCTCACTAGTGTGCCAGGAGGTCCTAGTGGATCAGCACTGTGTGCAGTGGATCAGGATCTTTTGAGGAGTTGTAGAAGTCACTGACCCTTCAGTCACCATTCCCCATGGGCCTCCAGAAGGCTCAGCTCACATTTGTGTAGGCCTGCCTATTCTGGAACTCACTCTTTAGACCAGGCTGGCCTGGAACTCACAGAGATCTGTCTGCTTCTGCTTCTGCCTCCTGAGAGTTGGGATTAAAGGTGTGGGCCCCCACCGCCCGACCCATCACGGCTAGTTTCATGTCTAATAGTTTGCTTAGCAATGGTGATAACAAGGGTAATAACAAGAACGACTGGGCATGATGTGTGCTGATGTTGGACATTTTGGCAACAGCCAACACAGTTTCTTCTCACTGAAGTTTCTCTTGTCATAGCTGCATAATTAAAGAGAATTCTGAAATTGCAAGCAAATCTAGCTTTTGAATACTCTTAACATTCTTAGTTCCTATTCTTTGGCAGACTAGAAGTTTTTAAAATATTTGCATGCTAAAAATACTTGAAAGTTTTGCAGCCTAAAAACATTGGCTCTGGGTTGCAGTGTGGTGAAATATGACACATCTGTCATCCATGACTTCTTATTCTCTTTATCCACCAGCACATTCTCTTTGTGCCCCACGATTAGCCAATGACTGACCCATATTATGGTTTGGATCTTAAATGTCCTTTCAATTCCTAACGCCGAAGGCGTGGTTTCCAGTATTCCTTGGGAGGTGGGTCCTGCTAAAAGGCCATTGTCATGTGCTCTAGAATCGATATTGGGATTCTGGTATCTCCTCCTCTCTCTCTGATTAATGGATCCAGTGAGGTAAACCAGCCTCCCTTCCCATGTGTCCCCACCATGAGCTCAAACCAACAGGGCTAAGTGAAGCCTTCAAAATTGTGAGTTGAAATAAACCTTTCCTCCTTAACAGCTGATTATCTTGGGAATTTCATCACAGTAGCAGGAAGCTAACCAATGCGCCCGATAACAAGTCAGTGCTACACCAGCGGTTACATTCCCTGGCATGTGAATTGAGGTGTGTGAGGCCCAAATGGGGTGTGGGCAATAGTGAATGTTCTTTCTTCCCCTTCTGTAGAAGATAAGCCTTTACTATGGTGGGATAAAAAATAACCTGAGGGTGGGATTCAAGGTGGCTGGCTGGGGAGGTGGGGGAACAGTTCCCTGAGCTGCACTGACCAGCAGGAGCAGGAAGCCAGTCTTGTTTGTTAAGACGCTGAGCTGCTGATGCTGGTCTTTCCTGGATTACGCTAGATTAAGCAAAGAAGATGAAATTTTTATTAGAACAGAGCTTTTTATTTGTTCTGTATTGGGTTCCTTCTATTATTTATTAAAATATAAAGCATTCTTTTACTTCCAGAAGGTTCCAGAATCAGTGACTGACTTTAAGTTGGATTTTATAGAAGCAGAGATTCCAGCTCGAAAGAGAGGTGATTTGTCTGGGGCTACTGAGTGGAGGCCAGCCTAGATAACTCCGACATCTGTAGCTGGGGCCCGTTCTTTGGTAAGGGCCATTGACTATCCATTGCCCTTATTGGCACTTCATCTCTCAGCTCCAGGCCTGCCCGATTTGGCTCCCGGCTCCCGGCTCCCAGGGATTAGATTTGTGATGGTCATGTGACCCACAACAGCTCAAATCCCAGCCAGGCCAAGCGCCCTCGCTGCAATGTCTGGGCTGTGGGTCAGTATGGGTCATCAGCTCTGGGGCTATCTTAGCACAACAAATTAGATATGAAGACAACAGTGGGGAGCGGAGCTGCCAATGCCGGCAGACGAGGGGCCTGGCGACAGTGTTGGAGTTCCTGTATCCAGCCGTGCACAGAGCCGGGACCAGCACCTTTCCTCTTCTTGCTTATGTTTTGTTTTGTTTTGTTGTTGGTGCAAGTTTCGATTGATGTTTCTGACACTTGAACCTGATTTGTGCATACTGCTGTCACTTTTTCCTCAAGGGACAGGAGTCCCTGATTTCTGTTCAGTGGTGTTTTCTGCTGATAGCAGGGAGGCCCAGGCAGCTTGTGATCACATGCTTCCAATCCTAAAGGCTTGTGACTCCCTCAGGAATGCTCCACATAGGAGTTCTCTACTGCATCATTGAACCCCACCAGAGTCCAGAAACCCACGGGGGAACACTGAACACAACATTCACCCCAAACTGACTTGCTGCTGAAGCATTGCTGAAACAGAAAGAGACATTTCTACAAGGAGCGTGCAGAGTGTGAGGGAGAAGCTCTCAGAACTTCTGAACTCACAGCCTGTGCACTAACAGATACGTAGTGTTACCGGGACTCCAGGTGCAAGAGCTGCTGTCCCCAGTGAGTGTGCTGAAGGTTGTCTGGGCGTGGGGAACCGTTCAGGGGCACCGGAAGTGGGAGGGCAGTGCGGCCCCGCCTTTCCAGAGCATAACCTGCTGGCAAGTATTCCAGTGGGGAAGGCAGGAAGGCAGGTGGCCTCCCGCTTAGAACTCGGCTCTGCAAATAAACCTTGATGAGTTTGCAAAGGTGTAAGGAGATGCAAATGGGGAGGAAGGAATTTGTGATAGCAAAAATACTGGTCACCATTACTCTCAGACAGAGAACTGTCTTCATCAGTCCCAGGACCTCCAAACCACAAATCAGTTCCAATGGCTAAGACGAATGAGGTCACCCCGGATGCAGAGGGGTGGAAAGGCGTTGAGGGTATATGAAGCTATTAATGTTGAGACAAAAATAAGCTCTTTCTGAAGTTAAGATGAAGTTGGGAAGTAGGGCTAGGGAGCAGGGGACTTTAATTTTCCGCTAATTAATCTTCGTCCACACTGGAGAGGTGGCTCACTGGTTAAGAGCAGACACGGTCCACCGCCCGTAAATTCAGGTCCAGAGGAATCTGATGCCCTCTCCTGGACTCTGCAGGCACTTGTACTCATGCACGCACCCTCCCCCATCTCCTACCCATTAAAGAAATCAAGATAAATCTTTAAAAAAATCTTTACAATTTGATTTTTTCAATTGCGCGAGCATATATTACCTTACATAGTCATTGGAAAACTAATATTAATAATGCATGGAGTGAAAAATTCAAGAGGCTCAAGGGGTACAGATAACTGTGCCAGTTATCTGTAACCAACTGATCTGGAATTAATTTGTTCCTAGCATGTACTTATGGCTTCGAGGAGGAGGAGGATGGGTGAAGAAGGCCGGAGGACACTGGGGGTTACTTCTCTGTCTTTCTCACAGTCGTTCTTTGTGCATGGGCTGGCTGACATGAGGCTTCCTGAGCTCCACTGAAGTCCTTAGAAAGCCTTCGGGGGTACCCTACCCATGGTCCTGGCTGTGGTTCTCCTAGGTCCGGATCCTGAACCAGGGGAACTAGACAGTAAGGCACTGGGTCCCCCAGGACTGGCCCCTTCCTGCCAGCTCCCTTGAGCCAGGCTTGCCTGGCAGATACTCAAACACTCATTAGGCAAGACAGATCTGTAGGCAAATATTTATCCCCGTGCAGCTGCGGGCTGCAGGTGCAGGGCCGAGGCCTGTTTACCTAGAGCGCAGCCAGGCAGGCGCTGCCTGTTTGCTAAGTGCCCTTCTGGCTCTGCTTAGATGCCCACCTGGGAGAAGGCTGAGGCAGACCGGTCAGGTTAGAGGCCGAGAGATGCTGCCCTGGCAGGGAAGCCTTGCAAAGGCCCCAGTATCCAGTTCTGATGTGGCTTACATGGTAACATGGGCTCTGCTCCCTTCCTCTCTACTGCAACCGTCTCTTGCATCATCTGCGAAGGTGGTCATTGCCCACTTCTTTCTGGGGTCTTTCTTGGCATTCAGCTCCCATGCTCACCCATCAGGGTCTTCATAACTCACTTCTACTCCAGAGTGGTTGGGGACACTATCAAGCCACTGTGGTGATCCCAGCAATTACCACATGGTAATGATGGCTGGTAACATACGGTTGTTTCTGGGACTCCTTGCCAAGACCAAGGAGGAAGGATGCCCATGGCCCTTAGATACTTTATGTGTGTGTGTGTGGTGCTGGAGCTCAACTCCAAGGCTCAGGCAAAGGTTCTACTCCTGAGCTACAGTCCTCCCAGGATTTCTATGCTTGGAATCATCTCTAGACACTTATATGTCTAACCCCGTGTAAACGCTGTGTGAAAGCATGTTGTATCACACGGCTCAGAGAACACCAAACACAGACAGATCTCTGTATGCTCAACACAGTTTCTCTCCTGAGCCGGGAACCTACAGATGTGGAGGGTGTCCACACTTTCTTTTTTTTTTTGTAGATTTGTTAATTTTAATTTATCGGTGTGAGTGTTTTGTGTGTGTATGTTTGTGACCACAGGCATATCTGGTGCCCAAGAAGGCCAGATGTCACGGTTAGGTGGCCTGTCAGTTGGTTACCATCTTGTGAGCTGCTGTGTGGGGGTTGGGAGTTGACATGCTTCTAAGTGCTGCGCTGTTTCTCCAGCTTCCTTGCTTGCTTTTCCACGCTCACCTGGCTCATGTTAGTGTTGGAGAGAGAATTGGTAGACAAGGACAGGGGCTTTTGCAGACCGTTCTTTCCCCAGGACTTCCCAGGGAGTAGAGTGCCCAGCAGATATCTGCTTAGGGTCAGCCTGATTGAAGCCAGTCCAAAAGGCTTGACCGATACACTGGGGAGGAGGGTTTTTTCTAGCCAGAGATGGGAAAGTGTTGGGTAAGGAAATGCCAATAATGTAAACAAGAAAATGATAATCCGGATGCTCTGGAGTGAGCAATATAGATTCTCTAAGGCTCTGCAATGCCTGCTCTCCCAGTCACACCCCTTCCCTCGCTCTCTCCCCTCACCCCAGTCCACTGGCCTCTTTGCTATTCCTTTGAAAAAAAAAAAAAAAAACAAACAAACCAAAAACCAAAAACAAAACAAAAACCAAAACGATGTATTTATTTTTATATTACATCTATGGGTGTTTGGCCTGCACATATATCTGCGCCATTTGTGTGCATTGCTTATTCAGGAGAACGGAAGAGGGAATCAGGTCTCTTGGAACCAGAAGATGGAAGAGCAGCTGCCTTAACCTCTGAGCCATCTCTCCAGCCTCCCCCGCCCCCCAGCCCGAGGCTCTGCTGCAGTCTGCGGCGGCAGCAGGCAGCATCCGAGTCCTCTCAAGGCTTTGTGCGGAAGATGGGGTGGGGCCTTTGGGACACAATTGGCTCTAAGTGTGTGTGGGGTCCTCGGTAGTGAAATAGTGGCAACAGGACGTCTCCACAAGTGCTGTGCTTGAGTGCATCTTCCAGAGTGTGTGTGCTGGGACTAGCTCCTCTCTGCTCCAGTGCAGTAGTCCTGAGAGATGGGGCATCTGAGAGGGATTACTTAGCAGGCTCGGAATAGTTTAATACTGCTGCTGCCTCAGGAATGGGATCCTGATAAAAGGGTGAATTTAGTCTCCTCTTTCACTCTCCCCATTCCTTCTCTCTCTCATCCCCCACCTTCCCACATTCTTTTGCATCTTCCCATATGATTGGGGTGGTGCTTCGGGAAAACCTGGTCTCTAGAAATGAAAGAATTAACCCTTCCTTCCTTCCTTTCTTCCTTCCTTCCTTCCTTCCTTCCTTCCTTCCTTCCTTCCTTCCTTCCTTCCTTCCTTCTTCCTTCCTTTTTACTTTCTTATTAATAAATTGCCTAACCTGTAGCATTCTGCTATAGTAGCTCAAGATGGATTAGGTCAATGAACTGTCTGTCTATGATGGTATTTTGTTAGAGCAACCTAAACAGACAAGATAGGGCCTTCAAACTCACTGTTTTATTGTCTAGAACTGGTTCCCTTGAATGTCACCTGACCAGACAACCCTTCCTTTTAGCACAAAGGAGCCTCCTTGGCACCCCACCCCCACCCCATCCCCATCCTGCTCATTTACATTTCTAACAGCTGAATCTGCTCACTTGCTTATTGCCTGTCTTGGCCCCTGGTACAGAAAATAGGAATGCCATCCATGTGTGTCTTGCTGTGAGCCCAGAACACAAAGCTTTAGACTCAGCAAACGACTGCTGAATGAATGAGTGAATGTGGAATAGTAAACTAAGCTACCCTGAATCTGGAATGAGCTAATGCCTCTCGCAGGGCCCACGGTGGCCCTGTTTGCAGGGCCTCACTTAACCCCCTTTGCTCCGCATGTCAGCAGGAAGAGGATTATGACAAGCCTTAAAAAGTGATTAGTGACCCTGCAGGAGCTTCACAGCCACACGAGCTGGGAGCCTGCAGGCTCACGGCTGCAGCACAACCCAGTTTTAAACTTTGATGTGCGATAATTGCAGCCGTGTGTTTTGTTTTGAAACAGTGGTTCCCTGGGTTCAGCTCCCAGCTCTTCTGTGTACTGTATGGCCTGAGACTAGGAAAGCCTCTACTGTGAGCCTCGGCTAGCCCTAGAACAGGGACAGCATAGAAAACATTTCAACAGGGCCATTTCCTGGACTACAGCATTCGCGCTGCATCCTTTTAGGGACCTGGGTAAGCTGGGTCTGTGCGTTGCTTAATCGGCTGGTTGTTTCTGGATACAGAACACAACAGTCTTTCCCATGCACTGACCGTACTGGGAGGTTGGCTAAGCCTTCCAGTTCAGGCACCTGAACTTCCGGTTCAGGCACCTCTGCAACCCCATTGTGTGCTGCTTTGCCAATGATGTCACATAACTCAGAGCAATGGGAGGTCTGGGATTGGAAGCCACACTTATTCTTGAGTTGTTCTAACTTTCTGCGTGGGAGTAGAATCTTGTTCCTTTAAAAATGTTAATTTATTTATTGTTTTGGACAAGATTTTACTATGTAGCTCAGGCTGGCCCCAAACTCATGCTCTTCCTGCCTCAGCCTCCAGAGGGCTGGAATTACAGGTGTGCTACCACACTTTGGCTTACTTCTGTTTTAAAGGTTGTGGAAAAAGAGGCTCAGGGAGAGCAGAGACTTTCCCTGGGCAAAGCTGGGAAGAGCTGGGGCCCAGATCTGTTGGCTTCTGTCTGTGCTCTCCTTTGGCCTTTGCACGTTGGGGCAACAGCCAAGTGTCACACTTCTCCTGAACGGTGGGCAGTGAGTGACTAGAGAGGGCTGAGCTTTCAAGTGTCTGCTCCATCACCAGCGTCAGAATTGAGGACAGGCGGGGTGGGGTGTGTGGATGCTGGGGAACAGAAAACCCTGTCCCAGTCTACACACGGTCTCCTCGTCCTTTCTGCTGCGTCTCTTTCTCCCCCTTTCCCTCTCTTGCCTCCCAGAGAGCTCTGCACTAATTAATCAGCAGACATTAGCTATTCCAGCTGGGACCAAGTGGGGTAGACTCATTAGTACAGAATGACATTAATGTAACATTGTTTGAGGCAAATGCAATGATTTGGGGTAGGCGCCTATGGAGGGCTGCCTGCGGAACTGGCACGGGCAAAGAAACAGTTGTGAGAGGCAGAGAGGAAGCCATGCGGATGCGGAAGGAGGGCCAGCAGGCCCGGTCTCCAAGATGACTGGACAGAGGAAAGGCACAGAGCATCTGTAGCTGAGGCAGGGACTTTTGTCCTCCAGTGCTTACTGGTATTGACTGGTTCATTCCTCAAAACCTTTGGTGGAGACCCAGCAGCTCTCCTTACCCTGTTTTAGGAAGTCTTTCTCCCTGTGCTAGCTTCTCACCGACCGAGAACCTCTCCAGTGTGGGACAGGGACTCATTGCTGACTGGCTGGTTCCTCTGGGAGGCATGTGGGGTAGCATTATGGAAATGAACCCAGAAAACATGACTCCCCCAGCATCAGCAGGTTGGAGTGCTTGCTGTGCAGCAGCTTTTGGGCCTGGATGGTTTGGGACAGGGGCTGTTGAAGCCCATGGGGGTGACATCCATCATGGAGCATGTACCAGGGGAAAGGGAATGGCCTTCTTCCCCACCTTCCTTTCAGTCTTCATTTTCTACTTAGGAGAGCTGAACAATTCTTGGGTATAAAACATTATGCGTATTGTATGTTTGCATCATGTGGGGGGGGACATGCGCGCCCCAGTGCAGGCATGGCGGTGTCTATGGAGTGAGTTATCTCCTCCCACCCTGCCATGGCTCCCAGAGATTGACTCAGGTTGCCGAGCTCGAGCAGCAAGGGCAGCTACCTGTGAGCCATCTCAGCGGTCCTCAACATCAACCCTCTTTACCTTCAGAGACAATAGACTCGCATGAGCCCTGTGCAGGGAGACTTCGAAATTGATTTCAGCCTGCTTCCCGTGCTAGGATTCATTTCTTCACTCCCTCATGTATTCATCCACACAGTAAGAGCCTCCCATGTGACAGCTGGACTGGACGACGAGGTGAAGGAGGATGTGACACCATGCTTCTGTGGGGAAGATAATTGCTAGACTACAGAATAAGGAGGGCTGTTGGATTTTCCCAAGATAGGATTTCAGATGCACTGTCTCCTGGTCCTGGCCACCACCCGAGCTGCTCTCACCTTCATTTCTTCAGAAAACGTAGCTGATGTGCCTATCATCTTAGACGCTGTGGAAAGGTGTCACTCAGGAGAAGTGAGTGTTCTAGTTTCTATCTGAAGTGTCATGTGTTGAAAACTTGTGTAGCTCATTGTGCTGTTGGGAGGAGGTGGTGGAATCTACAGGAGGTCCGTGAGGGGCCGTGCCTTTGAAGCGTACATCAAATCCTGGGGGGCCCATTATCTAACCCAGGCAGGTGGCTTTGTTCTGCCATGTGCTCCGAGGAATGGTATAGCTGGCTCATATAGTAATTCTATTTCGGTTCTTTGAGAGGCATCCACACTGAATCCCAAACTTACACCAGAGTGTGTAGGGGTTCCTTTTTCTACGCATCCTCACCAGCATTTGGTGCCATTTGCTTCTTTAGTGATGGCTATTCCAACTCATGAAGTCTTAATTTGCATTTCTCTGATGACTAAGGATGCTGAACATTTTTTTCCGTATGCTCATTCGTCATCTGCACTTCATGTTTGGAGAACTGTCTGTTCACTTCATTGGCTCTTTTACTGATTGAGGTTGTTTTTGGTATTTAGGTTTTACAAAGTTCATTATGTATTCCAGATATTAATCATCTGCCGGATGTATAGCCAGCAAGGATTTTTCCTCCTGTTCTGTAGGCATCTCCTTCTCTCTGTCTTTTATTGTGTGTATGCATGATTTGTGTGTGTGTGTGCTGTTGTAGGTAACAACTGGAAAACGACTTTGTGGAGCTGGTCTGTCCTTCAGTCTTTATATGGCATCCAAGTTTCAAGCCAGGTCGCCAGACTTCTGAAGCAAGTCCTGTTACCTCCTGAGGCATCACTCCTGCCCCTCAGTTCTCTCCTAATTCAATTAACTGTTGAATTGCTGTGTAAAAGCCCTTAATTTCATGTAATCCCATTTTTCAGCTCACGGCATTATATTCCGAGCCACTGTGATCCTGCAGGACGTCCTTCCCTAGGCTCACATCTCGAGGGGTTTTCACTACACCTCCCTGTAACGGTTTTCAGGTCTCAGATGAATGTCTCTCTTCCACGTTGAGTTCATGTCTGTAAACAGTGGTAAACAGAGACCTGCTTTCATTCTTCTACAGTGGATGTCCAGCTTTTGCAGAATTATTTACTGAAGAACTTGTCTTTCCTTCGAAATAGGGTCTTTGTAGGGAAAAACTCAGGTGACTGTAGCTATGTGTGTTTAGTTCTGTGTACACCACCCTGATCTGCTGATTGCCTGCCTGTTTTTGTTGCTATGGGTCTATGCTATAACTTGATGCCAGGCATGGTGATACTTATAACATTGCATTTTTTTTTGTTGTTGTTGTTTTTGTTTTTTGACCAGGATTGCTTTGGCTGTTTGGGCTGTTTTGTGTTACCATGTGGATTTTAGACTGTATTTTCTATCTCTGTGAAGAATGGCATCGGTTGGGGCTGGCAATGGAATTTAAATGGGTATTGCACTCTCTGAATCACTTTCTCATGTGTTATTGCTTGAACTAAGACTTCAAGGACTGTGCTGAAGGGTGAACACTCATGGTTATTTTAATTTTGGATTTTTTTTTTTTTTAATCTGCGGTGGTTAGTATCGTTTGTTAACTTGACAGGTGTGGTGGTTTGGATAGGAAGGGCCCCGTAGATTCACATGTTTGAATGCTTGGCCCATAGGTGCTGTTAGGAGGTGTGGCTTTGTTGGAGGAGGTATTGCCTTGCTGGAGGAAGTGTGTCACTGTGGGGGTGGGCTTTTAGGTGTCCTATGCTCAAGCTATGCCCAGTGTGCCACACAGTTTCCTGCTTCCTGTGGATCCAGATGTAGAACTCTCAGCTCCTTCTCCAGCACCGTGTCTGCCTGCACACTGCCATGCTTCCTGCCATGATGTGGACTAAACCTCTGAAGCTATAAGCTAGCCCCAGTTAAATGTTTTTCTTTATAAGAGTTGCCTTGGCCACGGTGTTTCTTCACAGCAATGGAACCCTGACTAAGGCTTCAAGACCTAGACTCGGTTAGGAGAAAAGCCTCTGGGCGTGTCTGTAAGACTTGAGTTGTCTATACTGGGCTAGTTAAAGTGGGACGACTTCCCTTAAATTCGGGCAACACCATAATGGCTGTGGCCTGAGACTCACTAACAAGGAGGAAGTGATCTGAGCCTGGGCTTTCATCGCTTTCTGCTTCCTGAGTGCATACGACATGACCAGCTATCTCATGTTCTTGGGGCCATGATGGAATCCACCCTCAAACTGTGAGCCCCAATTAACCCTTACTTCCTTAAGTTGCTCTTATGAGGTATTGGTATGGGACCATTGCTGAGATAAACCTGGCCTTGTGATCATCCTTAGGCCTTTGGAATTGACTTGTGGTAGGATCGTGGAAGAGTTTGCAACTTTGTGCTTAGGAAAGCCCTAGAATGGCCTCTGTCTCTTGTCAGTAAACACTCAGTGTGGCTTTTCTGAGTTCTCTTATAAACTTTGGGTGCCAATTATAACTGGACATTCTTGTACTGACAGCTCCCAATAATGACTCGGAGACTTTTTATTGATTACTGATGCTTGGCCTTAGCTTAAGCCTATTTCCCAGCTGGCTCTCAGCTTAACCTAACCCGTTTATATTAACCTACATTCTGCTAGTGTCTCGTTACCTTTCCTCAGTTTCTCAGTCCCAGACCCGTTTCTTCCTGTCTGGCTGGCTGACCTTTCCACCTCAGGTTCTTTCCTGGAGTTCCTCTCTCTGGGCATCCTGCCTTCCTCTCCTTCCTTCGCTATTTGCCATTCAGCTCTTTATTAAACCCATCAGAGGGAGTGTTTATAAAATATGATGCAAATACCAAAGTCCAGCGTGTCCTCGGTTCCCTGCTGTACAGAGATCAGCATTAGAGTGATACAAAGACAATCTTCACACGGTACACAGAAAGGTCGCCCAACATTCTCTCTTCATCTTAAGAGGCAGTCCCAAGCATTTGTAGTTGCCGTTGCTACTTTTTGGGAAATAAGCACTCCCTGCTGAGGCTGAGCCCCTAGGAAGGCCTCTAGACTCTTTAATTCTGCCTCCTAAAGTTGCCTTTCTTTCTTTGTTTACCGCAAACCAAAAGGTAGTTGCTCTGGACTAACCCCCTCCCCAGAGCTTCTAGCGTCCCCCCGTGTGTGCCACCCGCCATTGTCCTTTTTCAGGGAGCGTTTAAAACAGATCTCCACACTGCTGGGGTTTGCAGGGGACTGTTAGTAACTGCAGCCACGGTATTGACCAACCTCCTCAGCCCTCCCACTCACCCTAACCCCTGGTAAAGTTTTTCTTTAATTTTGTCTTTCAAGACAGGGTTTCTCTGTGGAGCCCAGGCTGTCCTGAAACTTGCTTAGTAGATGGGGCTGGCTTGGAGATTCACTGTCCCTGCCTCCCGACTGCTGGGATTAAAGGCGTGTACCACCCCACTAGGCTTACCCCTGAGAAATTCTAAGATTTTACTCCGTTTCTGTTTTTTTTTTTCTTTTTGACATTTCCAGATTCCACATATAAATGTGATATCATGTGACATTTGTCTTTCTGTGTCTAGCTCACTTCTCTTCACATAAATTTAACTGGGTATCCTGATTTTCAGTTACTTCCCACTTTTGACACTTTGGCTTTGCTGAAATGGAAGCCACTGGAAGGTGTGGGGCGGAGCGGGAAGGGACAGTTTCACAGCTAGCCTCTGGGAACTTTTTTCAGAGGGCAAAGACAGAGACTTATTTTGTAACTTTGCAGATAAGGAATGGTGGACTCGCCGCTGGGGAGGCACTTCAGAGAGTGCTGAGCGTGTTTTGAAGGCAGAGCTGAGCCCATGTGTGTGGGTTGGGAGAGAAATGGAGGGTTCAAGGAGGAATACAGGGCTCTTGGCTTGAGCGGCTGGAAAAGATCCCAAGGAGACGCCACTGTGTACGTCAGTGTGAAGAGATGCTTGTGAGGTAGCAGCTGTGGTCACTGTCCTGACTTCATTCGGCTGTTGGGACAAATGTCATCAGGGGCTGGGCAGCTGGCTAGACCGCCATGGAGGCGCAGACACTGCTGTGCCGCTCTGCCGCCGGCACTGGGACTTTGAGGGTCTAGTGCGCTGCTCCTCTGCAGGACACCGAGTATGGCTGTTTCTCCTTACGTGCTACGGAAAGTGGAATGGGCACAGCCTTAAGAGCAGGAGCTGTGGGGCTTCTGAGCTCGGGGACTGACACGGAAGATCTCTGATATTGGGTCCTTTGCAAGAGAGAGGGTTTGAAGGGCCGCTAGGGGACTTGACCTTGCTAGCCCTGGCCCCACATGAGGAGGCTTGGCCCACGGCAGTGGCTGGGGTTCAGGGACGGGAAGGCAAAAAGGGAGAGTGGGTTTGTGCGCGGAACTGATGGGGCTGGATGGCAGATGGACAGGAGGAGCAGGAAGATGGATGCTAGAGCCTTAAGCTCTCCCAGAGGGTCCTCGTGCTTGTCTCAGAGGCGTGCAGGCTGTCCTCACCGCATCCCCCAGCACCCTATGGCCAGTGTGCTTGTTAACAAGGAACACTCCTCAGAGGAAACATATGTGCTGTTATTTTTAGGTGATTAGCCACACTTCGTGGTGTGTTTGACAGTCGTGGGTAAACAAAAGCCATTTGTCAAAATGAGATGTTCCAGCCTCGTCCCCTTCAGCAGGCCAGTTGCCGCGCTGTGAATTTCTGTTGCAGCCGAAGCCAGGCTAATTAGCACCATGGCTCCTGAATAATAACGTCTGCGTCTGCTCAGGCTCCTGTGTGCAGGGCCGGCTTCCGGGACTCACAGGTGCAGCTTTTTTTGTTGCCACTGTTTTAGAGTTGGAGGAGCTGAGGTTAATGGAGGGAGAGTGAGTTCCTCATGGCTCCAGATCCTTGGACTGGGACTGCGAGGGGCTTCTCTGTACTCTCTGAATCCCTCTCCCTCTCCCATCCTGAGAAATGCCCTAGCAGCTTGGTGTTTAGAGGACTGCCTTTCTTCACATGGAGCTCAAATCTCGTTTCCGGGGATTCCATCCAAGCCATTCCCCATCCTTCCGCGGTGACTCAGGTAACGAGGAAACTGCCAATTTAAAGCCCTAGTGTGGAGCTGCTAAGGGAGTGAAAAACAGAGTTGGAGTCTAGGTCCAGCCCACGGGGATGCCTTGGCCCGTGGTCCCACCCAGCGGTCTCCAAATTACCACATACAGTTGCCCCTCTGTATCTGTGGGTTCTACATGAGTGGATTTTTACCAGTCAAAGGCTGAAAACAGAGAAAGGGTTTTGTTTGTGCTAAACACATACATAATATTTCCTGATGCCAGAGGTTTAAGTCAGTTTATAGAACTCAGGGAGAGGTGCCGAGGCTACACACAAACACCCATGCCATTGTGTGTGTCTATGACAGCTGACCATGCTCAGGTGGGCACCCACGGGGGTTCTGGACCCTCCCACATTGGCAAATGGAGGGATGACTGTATTTTCTTACAGAATTCTGAGTGTAAGAAGACAGACATCTGTGCTTTCAACTCTTTCTTCCCCGATGCTATAGAGAGAACCAGGCCTGACCTCCCACCCTGAAACTCACCAGTCCCAGGAACTAGGCCATAGCTCACCAATTCCAACAACAAGACAATAAAATTACCCACCCAAGGAACAGCCTGGAGGTAACCACAAGAATGGGAAGGTATCTTATCTCAGGGTGGGGCATCTGTGCTGGGCAGCCCCTTGGATCTTATAGCAGAACATTCTGGGCACAGAAATACCTAACATTCCTCAGGTCTATAGATAGCTTGCTCAATGTTAGTTAGCCACAATTGCTTTGTAACAAGCTTGCCCTTGCTGAAAGTCACCCAATTGTGTAACTGCTAAGCTGTAATTTCCCAAGCCTTGCTGTAACCCTAAATAAAAACCGCTCTCTCCATGAGCTTGGGGCTCTACACTCAAGAATCACTGTGTCAGTTATGGTATAGGCCGGAGCTCAAGCTTGTAATAAAGACCCTACTGCGTTTGCATCAGAATCGGCAACTTGGTGGTCTCTGGGGTCCATGAGACTTGGGCATAACACTATGAGACAGTTCCAAAATGGCATTGCCAGCTGCCTGCTCTGCCTGTAGAGAGGATCCTCACAGAACTTCTAAGTGTGCACTCCTGAAAGCTGGAGGCCTTGTGGAGTGGACGTTGTTTGGTGGATGCTGAGTCTATGCTGATGTGTATGTGTGGGGAGAGAGGGGTTCTGCTCCTGTGTAGTACTTTTCTGACACCTCCTGGGCTATACCCTCAGAACATGTTCTCGAAGCATCCTGTAGCTCTCTGGAGGGGTATCTCTCTCTTTTCTATCAAGCCCAGCATACCCATAGCTTGTGATTTTTTCCCCTTGTCTTTGGCTTAGTCTATTTTCTGTTGCTATGTTGGGATGCCCGAGCCTGGGAAGTGAAGTTTATTTTGGCTCATGCTTTTAGATGTTGGGAGGTCCAAGAGCATTGCTTAGCCTCTCGGGAGGTGACTGTCTCATGGGGGAAGCAGAGGGGACGATGGAAGGAGGAATCTGCTTGTGCTGTATCAGTATGCTCCGGGGGAACATTCAAGTGTTTGAGGACTCTCCCAAGAGACAGCAGCAATCCATCCTGAGGGTGGTGCCTACCTGAGCTGAACATTTCTCTTCTGGCCCCACCTCCCAACCCTGCCACAGCGGAAATAGAATTTCAACCTGTGTTTTGAAGAAACCAGCCATATTTGACTCACAGCCCTGGCCTGGTGGCCAGGAAGAGCAATGGAAATTAGAGGCAGGAGACATGACAGGAGTGTTAGCCTTCAGCGGGGAAGGAGGCCCATTTATGTTGGCTCCTAAATCCAAAGGGAGCTAGAGAGGAAACATCTGCCAAGTCTCCATTCCAGATATTGCCAATTCCACCTTGTGCTTCTGAGATGAGTGCCCCCTAGGGGCCGGCAGGGGCCTGTCATTGTTGACCAGCCTTTTTCTTTTTTTCTTTCTTTCTCTCTTTCTTTCTTTCTTTCTTTCTTTCTTTCTTTCTTTCTTTCTTTCTTTCTTTCTTTCTTTCTTTCTTTCTTTCTTTCTTTCTTTCTTTCTCTCTCTCTCTCTCTCTCTCTCTCTTTCTTTCTTTCTTTCTTAAATCGTTTTCTAGACCAACTGTGTTTAACAATGGCCACTAGTTAAATGTTCCTTCTAGTCACCCCTTTGCTCACATCTTACAAGTGTAGCACACCAGTTAATGAGTTCTTCCATCACATGCGCCAGGGCATATCCGAGCTGCGCTCCTCCGAGGGAGCCAGCAGCAGGCAGCTCAGCCAGGCAGCATTCATCCCAGGATCTGCCTTTATGACTTGCTTTCCATAGCACCTGTCACAAGCTGGGTTCCTGGAAAGGATGCTGACAGCTCAGCACATGGGACATTAATTAAGAGCAAGTCTTAGGTTGGCGTCAGTGGCAGGGAAGTGACGGGAGCAAGCTGGGGCAGAGTGGCGGCCTCAGCTGACATGTGGGAGTTCTGAAAGCGTCCTGACCCTTTAGCAGCGTTCCCAGTTAGGGCAGAAGGTCCTAGTCTTCCGACCCTGGTACTGGGCAGTTATTGAGCTCAGCGGCCCTGGGACAGCAGGCGACCATGGGTAGGGTAGGCCCTTTCTGCCCAGGTGTGGCACTTCCCACACCTGGGAAACAGGGGGACATATTTGGTGTGTCACAATATTCATTGTACCCCCTGTACACTGTTCAGACACGGTGGCACACGCCTTTAATCCCAGCCCTCAGTGAGGCAGAGCCAGGCAGATCACTGTGAGTTCAAGACCAGCCTTGTCTATAAAGCAAGTCTTGGACTTCGAGGTTACAGAGAGAAACCTCGTCTCAAAAAACAAAATAACAACAACAACAAATGGTATTTGGCTAAGTGCAGAGGCCTCCACAGGAATAGCTGTTCCGTATCAAACAGGCACTTATTTGTGGGTATTTACAAGTGAATCAACTTCAACTCAATTCATTTTCTTTAAGGGTGTGGCTTCTGGTAGGAGGGCCGTGCTCTAGTGCCATGCCATAGCCCGATGTTCAGGAGTAAAAGGGGAGCAGATTGGAGTCAGTGGGTAGCTAAAAACAAAGAGGGAGGTCACGAAGTGGGCATAGGAAGGTGAGAGTGGATCTGGAGGGAGGCAGGGCAAGAGTAGAGTGGAGACTATGATCAAAAGACATGAAATTTTCAAAGGATTAATAAAAACATTTTAGCATGGCGGTGGTGGATGCCTTTAATCCCAGCACTCAGGAGGCTCGAGGCAGGTGAGTTCCAGGCCAGCCTGGTCTACAAAGTGAGTTCCAGGACAGCCAGGATGGCTACAGAGAGAAACGCTGCCAAAAAAAAAAAAAAAAAAAAGTTTAACTGAAATGAATTTAAGCAACGAGAGGGAGTTATTTGTTCACGTACTCAGGAAAACCTCTTCAGGAATGGATGGGTCCAGGATTGTCCTGTGTTACTCAGATTACCAACGCGCCGTGAAGACCCCTACCCCACCCCCATCCCTTGTCTCTAAGTTTTCTGAGCTGGCCTCACTTCAGGCAGTATACCTTGGTGAATGGAGGCCTGCATCTCGTGAGCGCTGAGACACTAGCAGAGCAGGGTGAAAACCAGACTGAAGCAGGAAAAACCAACCCACCCAAACTGGCTAACAGCGCCAAGTTAAATCACATGGCAGGACACTCATTAAGCCAGACCTGGGTCATAGACCTTCCGTGGACTCCAACCCCTCTTGATAGGAAGCTCAAGAGATTTCCAAGAGGAGACTGATAGCCCCCCCCCAATGAGAGAAAATCTAGTCAAATCAAAGACAGCTGTTTCCTTCATCAGTTGGGCACCTCGGCCACCCTTCCAGTTGGCAGAAGGGCTTCAGGTTGTCCAGTGAAGGGTTATTGAGCTAATAGCCACAGGCAGGCAGAGAAGCTCCTGACTGGCTGATAAAATCTGCAGGCATTTGGGAATAGGGAGTCCACATAGCGACAGGAATTCACGACCTTGGGAAAGCAGAAAATAGATGCACTCATGACACATGGAATTTCCCACCCGAAAGTTCCATTTTCAGCTTTATAAAGGTCTCATCTCCCCCTGAACCTCGGAGCTGGGTCTCCACTGTGAGAGATGGCTGTCCTTCACCGACAATCTGCTTTGGTTGAGATGGATCTCCCCACATTATGATCTAACAGGCTCACAGGCCCACATGTGTAACAGATTTGTGTGTGGGTGCCTACATGTGTAACAGGTTTGTGTGGCTGCTGGGAAACACACTGCATGGTTGTCCTGGCCGCATTTCTGGGGTCCATGCGCAGGGTCCCAGCCTCTGGGTGAATGGAAGACAGATTTGGGTGGATTCTGTGTGATCTTGGGGCTGTGTCTTCCGCTGTCCCCGAGCACCGGTGCCCAGCAGCATGTTTCCCTGAAGCGCAGGGCAGACTCTGGCAGGGAGGATTAGGTGGGAGTGCGTGTAAAAAGCATCTGGCAGAAAGCCCGGCACACCGTTTGTTCGGGTATTAAACATGAGAATATTTTAAGCTACACTTCTTGGACAATCAGAGTCTGATTAGGAGGGGGTGGTTACCCTGGAAACACAGGTTTCTCTGCACAGAAAGGTCAGGAACTCCTAAGGTCTGCATTTGTCTTTCTGCCTTTACCTGGGGCAGAGATCTGGGGGTTTTGATCTGAGGGAAAAGCCTTTACCACGTTCCCCAGGGGCCCTCCTTTCCGCCTCTGAATTCTGGACTCCAGTTCCTTAAAAACCTCTTGGCAGCAGGTCCTTTGCTCAGTCAGGCCCTGGAGACAATCCTGTCCTGGCTCTGAAACGGAGACCAGGTGAGCTGGGACGCCCACACAGACCAGTTCATTTCAGAATCATTCCTTCCCTCTGCTTGTGTCCATTTAGTGTGTAGTTAGCGTCTACTTTTGCTAGCCCCAGGATTGGCTCTGGTGACCACATCTCATCTTAATTTCCGGTGGGAGGCTGAGGTCTGGGCCACACTGAGTGCCATGACTGAGTGACAGTGTGCCCACACTGGGAGGAGATGGAGTCTGCAGGAGGAGTGAGACACTGGCTTCTCCCCTCACTCTGGCCTCTGAGCAGCTCTGTCCCCTCCCTGTGAGGAGACTCAGCCAAGAAGGCTGTCACTCTTGCTTGATGAAGGTGCCTAGTTTTGGACTTTCCACCTCTAGACTTGGAGCTAAATAAACTCTATTTACAAAATACCTAGCCTCAGGCATTTCATTTAACAGTGGACAAAGTATTGACAGTGAGATTTGGGCCCAGTCCACCAGCAGCCCGTGTGCCTGTCTGACCTTCAGATGTCTCTCTTGGCTGCCGGGATTTAAAAATGTAAAAGCATGTATCTACATTGCCTATGGCTTTTAAATTTCCTATTTCTTTCTCCCTTTCTCCCTTTCTCTCTCTTTCTTTCTTTCTTTCTTTCTTTCTTTCTTTCTTTCTTTCTTTCTTTCTTTCTTTCTTTCTTTCTTTCTTCTTTTTTCTTTCTCTCTCTCTCTTTCTCTTTCTTTCTTCTTTTTTCTTTCTCTCTCTCTTTCTCTTTCTTTCTTTCTTTTTTCTTTCTCTCTCTCTCTTTCCCTTTCTTTCTTTCTTTCTTTCTTTCTTTCTTTCTTTCTTTCTTTCTTTCTTTCTTTCTTTCTTTCTTTCTTTCTTTTTCTTTTTTTCCCCCAAGACAGGGTTTCTCTCTGTAGCCCTGGCTGTCCTGGACTTGCTCTGTAGACCAGGCTGGCCTCAAACTCACAGAGATCTGCCTGCCTCTGCCTCCTTGAATGCTGGGATTCCAGGAGTGTGCCACTGCACCCACTGTGCTTTGCTTACAAGAGAGCAATGATTGGGCCTCTGCCTTTCAGGGTGGCTGTGCACGTGTCACTTGCAGGACCACAGCAGCCTGACTAAGGTAAATCTCTAGTGTACAGACCGTTGTCTTAAACCTTACCGTAGTATACATAGTATATGGGCACCCCTGCTGAGTAGGAAGCACACTTAGAGCGGTCTTCCCAGGCTGAGCAGTAGGAAGCTCCCTTCCCATGCTGGGCAGGAGCACTGAGCTGCAGCTCCAGCCAGTTTCTGGATGGTCGTAGCAAATTTAGCCCTGCACTCTGCATCTAAAGTGATACTGGCTTCTTCTGATACCAGGTAGGTGAAGTTCACTGGTGCAGTTTTTAATTTTTATTTATTTATTACTTTACATTTTCACCTGCACAGGAAACAGCACACGCTTGATCTATGATATTTTCTTTGAAATAATAATAATAAAAAGATTCATTTATTTGTTCAGTATGTGTCTATGTGTGTGTGTATGGAAGTCAGAGGGCAACCAGCGGGAGTCCGGATCAAACTCAGGTCAGATTTGGTGCTTGCTGAGTGAGCCACATTGCTGGCCCCCAAACTTTAGATATTTTTAACATAATGATGTTCTTTTTGGGACATAACTCCATTATAAGTGGAGAAGGATTTATGTTCTCACCGTGGGGCAGCTGCACAGAGAGGATTGTGGAGGAGGGAACCAAGGTGGAGCCTTGGAGCTCACAGGATGGAGAAGAAGGAATAACACAGTCCCACAAGGAAGGTACAAGCTCTCCTCTCTCGCCTGTAGGTATTAGTTTTATTTTATTAATTATTTACTTTGTGAGTATGCACGTCCACACGTACAAGTTGGCTCTCTCTTCTGTGCTATGAGTCTTGGGGACTGAACTCAGCTTGTTGGGCTTGGTGGCAGGCTCCTTAACCTGCCGAGCTGTCTCCCAGGCCTTCACCCTGTCCCAAGGCGGGGCCATCTCATTCAGATGCGAGCTGCTGAGTCAGGCTCGCTGAGTGCAGCTGTGCTCCACGCTGCCCTCTGAGTCCACTCTGAGTCCAGAGGTGCTGCCCTCAGTGCTGCTACACTCCTGTGACGGCTTGGTGTCTCCGAGCTCGGTCACTGCGGCACCTGAGGGCAGCGTCCTCTGAACGAAGGCAGAACTTTGTGATGCCCAAGGCCCGGACAACTTGCTCAAGTGCTCAGCCCTGCTTCCTGTGTGTGAGCTTCCTCCCACGAAGGCTCTCCTCATGGCCACCAGCTTCTCCAGACACGCATGTGGCTACCTCAGCTAACAGGAAGAGAGAGCCTCTTTCCCCTCAAGTTTACTAAAGTCCTAGGGACCGTTTTCATTGGCCACACCTGGATTAAGCGATCATGCCCGAACTAGCCACTATGGTTAAGGAAATACGGTCTGCTTTGGGTTGGACCTGGCTCACACAATCATCCCGGGGCCAGAGGGAGTCAAAGCTGTGCGGGCCAGGTGTGTGCATGTGAGGAAGACCCTCACCCCAGGTATTGGAGTCCTGGACCTAGACGGGAGAGTAGCTGGTCAGGAAACAGTGGCTGTTCCTCAGAACAGCCCAGAGAAACCCCAGGGCCTGGTCTGTGATTAATAGTCTGCTTTGGCCCCCGCGATAAGCTTAGGAGGCACAGGAACTGGAACCCAGTGCTTAGGAAGGTCCTTGTGGAGAAGGCACAGAAGGACATCTGGCCTGGGAACCAGCACAGGGCACATGATGCCTCTGCCATGGGAGAGTGGAGCTGGGTGCAGGCTTGGCCATGGCCAGCACCTTGGGTGTGTGGGAGTGCATTCCCATCTTCTCCACACATTATCCTGACTATAGTTTGGAGTGAGGGTCAAGCTCCCCTATTTGTGGGCTCAAGCCACAGGCTCCATTCGATGAGGTTCTCAGAGATGAGCAGTAACTAAGCAGAAGGAGGGTTTTATGAATTAGTTCCAACCCCTGAAGGGACAGAACCAGCCAAAGGGAAGGCGGAGAGGTGAGCCCAGTCCCCATGGCATCCGCTGCCCCTTTGTGCAGAAAATCCTGTGTTTCCAGGGCAACTGCTGCATCCTGATTGGATACCCCACCTTGCTGGGGAGTGCAACTTGAAACCTTCTGGTATATAATTTATTTTGAATGATCTGTGCATTGGATACGATCTCCTTTTATCCTTTCTGCACGAGGGTCGTGTTCCTTGCTTTCCTCACTGCTGTGACAAACTACCTGGCAGAAACAAGTGAAAAAAGGAAGGATGCATTTGTGGCTCACAGTTTGAGGGTTCTGTCTCTTCTCCTGGGGAGCACACAGGGCGGCTGGACCGCCCTGTCTTCTCTCTAGTCATGAAACAGAGAGAAAGAGGAATATGTTTCAGTTGCCTTCTCTGTTTCATTCTGAACTGAGTCTGGGACCTCAGTTCACAGAACGGTGCTGCTGATGTCAGGTCTCCCCTCCTCAGTCAGCCAACACAGATACAGAGGGCTATTTGCTGGGTTACCGAGTCCTGTCAAGTTGTCGAGATTGACCATGATGCCAGGTGTGATAGCATGTGCCTTTAGTCCTAGCACTTGGGAGGCAGAGGCAGGTGGATGTCTGTGAGTTTGAGGGTAGCTATATCTAGTTAATATATAGTGAGACTTTGGGGAGAGAGAGAGACTATTAACCATCACAGAGGGGTACGGTCCACATTTTACAGAAAGCTGGTAGTAAACACAAGACTCTTCTAAATTTACTTTAGGTCTAAGCAGGAGTTTTTCCAAGCTAGGTCCCCTTTGATTCTGCTAGGTCATAGACCCAGTGGAAGCCTTATGTGCCCCCAGAAGTGGCATGTGTGCGCGCACATGTGTGTGTTTGTGCATGTTGCTGGTGTCCATGGTCACTTGACAAGTGTTCCAAAGACACTCGGGGAGGCCTGACAGATATCCCATCCCAGGATGCCTTGTCAGAGTTCTTATAGCCTTTCCCAGAGCTTGGTCCTTTCTTTTTCATTTGGGGCCCAGGTCCAATTGCTCCCCAAGGTCCGGTTGCCTCAGTGAGGATGGTGAGAGGTGCAGGAGGGCTGAAAGGAGGCAGGGAGGGCAAGGGGCCCAAGGCCAAGGCCTCAGAGGAGGAGACAGGAGCAGAGAGGAGGGGCCATTATCCTGTCCCCCGTGGTCTTGGCCTCCTGTTGTGAAATCTTGGTGGTGTAAGGGGGGTGGGGTGGAGGTAAGCTGGACTGGGATGTACCTTGTTGTCATTTAACAGGGGCAGGGCTGAGGTTGGCTTCTCCAGGAAGTCATGGTGTCACCAGGTGGGAGCCACTCTGTGAACAGGAGGCCTCCTGGTCGTCTTTGGATGCAGGCAGGGAGCTGAATTAGCCTGGGAGTTGGTTCCTGTGGTGTTTCTAGGTCGCGTCACACCCTGGGGTTGGGGTGGGTCCTGGATGTCCACAGCCACTGAGCTGAGGGCAGTGGTAATCATTTCATCCCTGTCTCCTGTATCTCTGGGAATCCTCAGTCTTGTGCCATCTTCTTGTCCCTATTAGAGGTTCATGTAATTTCCTCCACAAAATGATCTGGTTCCCAGACCCCTTCTCTCTTTCATCATCAGTGCACAAACCTTCCCGCTTCCAACCTGAAGCTCTTAGTAAGCAGCTGTCTCCTGAGTGTCTCCGGGGTGGAGATTGGCTTCCAGGCATCTTGGCATCTTCTCCAACCTGCTCATCCTCTGTGAAACCTCCACTTCCACAAGGGACTCAGATAAAATACCCATTCTGTTCCTTCTTGGGCCCACCCTAGGCAAGCCCCACTCAGCCCTTTGAGCTTCCTCCTTGGGGATCTATTATGTTTTATTCTCTTTCCTTTTCTCTTTTTCAATGATTACATTTTAATCATTGCTCCCTAAACTTTTTTGATTCATGATCCATTTATAACCAAGAAACTTTTACATGACCCCGAGAACACAGATATATAAAATAAGAATACAAATAAAATACTTACTACTAGTGAATCATAAACATACATAGTACAAAATGGCAGAAGTATATTTAGGGATACTTCAGAAGTTGTTGAAAATTCTGTCCTAATTTCAAGCCAAACTGTAATGATTTTTTAAAAAATGAACTTCAAGTCAGTAGTTCAAGCATAGTTTTTAAAAATAAGCATTTTTAAAAATAAGCATTCTCCTACAGCCCAATCCAAATACAGATCGATCTGATACCTCCATGCTGAAGGATAGTGATGGAAGACATTAAAAACTTTGTTTTCCATGGTTCTACATGTTTCTTCAGGAGCAGGAAGCTTTACACACACAGTGAAGACACCACAGTCCATGACACACAGTAGTCTAGAATCAGAGCCTTGGCTGGTGCTGCTTGGAGCCATGGCATGTGCCGTCACGTGTCCAGAGCCAAGGCTGCCATGAAGACACGCAACACAACAAGGACAACAAGGCAACATGGGTGGGTGCTGCCTAAACCACCTTGACTTCATGTTTGGTTGCATGTTTGATTTCAAATTAATTTTTGGTCCTTGAGCTTCCAGATTTTCTCAACCTCAGCATTCGATGATGAGACTGGGAGCAGAGCTTGAGAAGCCAGGGTCTAGTTCACACACCTTCCCACCCTTCCTGAGGAGCTATGAAGGGACACTCCATAGCTTCAGCCTTGCTCACACTGCCTGCCTGTCCCTCTCTTCTGCCTAAAATCCCCAGTGGCTGCTCAGCATCTTTGCAGAGGTCCACACCCCTTTTCCCAGGCACCTGGCGATCGTGGCCTGCCACTGCTGCTTCTGCATGTGCCTTCAATCTTTTGCACACTCCAGGGCCTACAGTGTGCATGGTTCCTACACACTGCTGAGCCTCCACAAATGCAATGGTTTCTGCCTCGGATGCCTCTCTCTCCTCTCCTTTATTCCTTTTTGGTACCAGGAACTGAAGCCAGGGCCGCTGCCTGAGGGAGGTGTGCTCCATCACTGAGCTGCACCACCAGCGCCTGCTGTGGGTTTTAATTCTCAGCTCACTGGAGAGTGATGAAGCTTCCGACCCCTATGAAACATCCCCTGAAGCATCTGTCTCCTTTGTGCCCCAAATCTGGGCTCTGGTCACATCCTTCACAGTTCCGTATTGATAGACTTATCTCTGTCCTCCTGCTGACTGTGAGGGCCTGGAGGGCCAGTGGTGTTCATTCATGAGGTTCCCGTCACTCAGCTTGGAACCAGGCATGGCCCTGTGCTTAGCTGAGGCTACAGGAAGGATGAGATACCTGTCAATCAGTCTCTCGATAGCCTCCACCAGGGCCTTGTGATGTATTTTTTGGCCTCCTATTGCTAGTGTAACAAGTGACCATAGCCTAGTGGCTGAAACAATACAAATACGTTGTCTAACAGTTCTGGAGGTTAGCAATCAGGCAGGCTCAGTCTCACCGGGTGGAAATCAAAGTGAGGACGAGGCTGTCTGTCTCCCTTGAACACTGACAGAAGGAGCCACTTGCTGCTCCTAGACCTCACTCACTTCTCACTTTCCCTGGCCTTTGGCCTCTTCTACGTATTTTAACTTCAGGGATGCTGGGCTGAACTCTCACAGAACCTCTCCTCGTCTCTCTTCTGTTTTCAAGAGTACCGGTGTTTGCACGGAGCCCAGTTGGATGGTCTAGGGTAACCTCCTTATTTTAAGGTCAGACCCTTAGCGACTCAGTTTACCTGTAGCCTTACTTTCTGCTTTGCAACACCAAGCTCACAGCCTCAGGACTACGATGTAGCTGTCTGTGGGGAAGGAGACATTGTCCTGCTCACCACACTGTGGAAGGAGAGGATGATGCTCTCTGAAATTCCAAAAATTAGGAAAATCAGGGTCAAAGGACAATGCAGATGAGAAAGTTTTTATTTTTTTAAGATTTATTTTCTTTTATGTGTATAAATGTTTCGCTTGTATGTATGTATGTATGTAAGTATGCATTTATGTATGTTCACCACACATGTGCATGGGACCATGCTTCCCCTGGACCTGGAGGTACAGATGTTAGAGACATTGTGACCCACTAGGTGAGTGCTGGGAACTGAACCCCGGTCCTCTGCAAGAGCAGCAAGTGCTCTCAACTGCTGAGCTGCCTCTCCAGCCCTAGCAAGCAGGTTTAAGGTAGGTAGGGCATAGGGGGAGCCAGAAGGGGACTTCCTGTCATGGTGGTGAACTTGAAAGGGACAGAAAGATAAGCCTAACCAGCTTGACAGGGAGAATCCCCGGTTGCCGTTTCATGTTCCGGGTTTTCAGTGGTTCCCGTTAACTGAAGTCTGAAAACACTGAGCAGACAGAAACAACTGAAGGTTTTAGGCTGTACACTCCTCCGAGTCCCATGGTGCATCTGGTGCTGCCCTTCGGATGTGACCCCTCTCTTTGCTCTTTGTGCCATGCTGTACTCACGATCTGCCTCCATGCCCGTGGTTGCCTCCTCTCGACTGACTGTGGCAGCATCGCAGGGCTTGTGTTCACATAAGCCTTGGTTTACTTAACAGTGGTCCCAGAGCACAGGGGAAGTCACGCTGGAGACCATTACAGTATAGTATTGTAATCATTATTAATTGGTGCTATTAACCCCTTACTGTTGTTAATTCGTATGCTGAACTTTATCGTAGGTATCTATGTATAGTAAAAACATTCTATATAGAGTCCTTACTACCTAAGGTCTCCAACTGCCACTGAGGTCTTGGAATGCATTCCCTGGAGACAAAGGCAGACCTTGTTCAAGAGGAAGTGGCTGATAGTGGTTTCTCCGGGTGTGGCTTGGTGGACGTGCAGGTGATTTCCCGTAGCTACACGTCTCGTCTCTTTATCTCCCAGTTGCCTTTATCTCAGACTGGCTTCATTTCAGGCCTTCTGAGGGGGTCATACCACAGCAGCCACTCCTGCTCCTCAGTCCTAGCAAACCTCACTGAACCTTGCTCCCTCCCCTGTCCTCCCTCTCTATCCCCACCCAAACCACACACTCATTAGGCTGTGCTTAATCCAAATCATGGGTAGACACAGGGTGGACTCCTAAAGGAGATGCTGGTTGCTATGCACCAGTTGAGGGACAGTCAGGGACAGCATTTCTGGTTCTGCTGCCCTTTGCTGTATGATATTGGGCCACTTACTGTTGTCTCTAGGCCTTTTTGTAGGAGGGGTGGGGCTGGCTGCTCTTTAAGGGACCTTCCAGCTCTGACAACCTTTTCACTCAGAGGCTTTCCCCATCTGTCTAGCCCATCTGCTTTCCTGTGCTTGCAGACACTAGGAGCAACTGTCCTTAGAAAGCATAGTGCGTTTTCTGCAGGGAGGGTTGTGGGGAAAGAGCGCCGACTGGCTGGAGCAGGGCTGAGAGGGCTCCAGAGGGGGTTCCACAAGAAGTTAGCAAGGGGGCTGGAGAGAAGGCTCCCCAGTAAGAGCACCTGCAGCTCTGCCAGAAGACTTGGTTTTGGTTGCCAGCCCCCACGCTATGGCTAACAGTTGTCTGTTCTGTAACTCCAGTTCCAGGAAACCCAAAGCCCCCTCCCTGTTTGACCTTTGTGGGGACTGCACACAGGTGACATACAGACATTCATACAGGCACACACCCAAACACATGAAATAAAGGAATGTTTTTAAAAGGCTAGGAAGGGCTGTGGGGAAGAAGCATTGGGTTCCTGGAGAGCTTTGATTTGCAGGTGAGCTAACTGACAGTCGGGGTAAACACGACCCAGAGCTCTGGTCTGTCCTGGGACTTCAGCCTCACCTTGTACTTGATTACAAGGCTTAGTGTGGTCAGGGCTGAGCCTGCATCTGAATTGGTGAGGGAGTTGATGACTCAGAGTGGACCTGGTACACAGGGAGGTCTGTGCCCTGCGAAAAGGGCCATGGTCTCGTGTGAAAGCTCAGACATTTACCATCATTTGGCATATTATATGTTTTATTGCTCCTGGTCAGTCCTCATGGACTGGAATGTTAATCCTGTGTAATTCGATGACCTTGTTCTCTATGGTCATGTTGGAGTGACTAAATAGTGCAGAGGTGTGGGCGCCAGGGTAGCCAGGCTGTGTCTACTGAAGCAGGGGTTCTGCAGCCCTGTGCTATAGCAGGACCATCTGAGGGGCTCTTAAAAATCCCAGTGCCCAGGCACACAAGATGCCATTTAAACCAGAACAGTAGGAGCCTGAAGCCACACGTCACTATAGTTTGTAGAAGATTTTCCATTTCCCATTCCACTGAACTCTGAAGCCTGAGAAGCAATGTATCTGGCTGGGCACAGGCGGGCATACACTCCCCCGGGACACATGTGGCAGGCTGCCCACACCCACACAGAAGGGAGGTGTGGAGCTGGAGCCGGAGCTGCGGCTGGCCCCGGCTTCCAGGCGGTTGGATGGAGACTTTTTGTCCCCGATCTTCATCACTTTCTCAGGATGCTGGCTATGGAGGTGACTACTCCACTCTCATGGAATGGATTTTGGTTGCGAGTCAAGAAGAGCTCTTGTTCTCCAGCTAAATGATGGCAAATCAATTCGAGGTCTTGGCTGGAGCTGTTGATTAGGGCTGACAGCCAGGGAGCCTGGGGCTGTCTGAGCCAAGTCGGGGCTCAGCTAGTCTATGGGAGGAGGAAGCGGGCATGAGCTGAAGACCAGTGTTGGGTCCAGGAACCCAGTGTTCTCTCCTAAGGCTCTGGGGGGTTATAATCTCAATTTGTTTATTGTTGCAGTGCTGATAGTTTTTAAGCTTCTCCATTTGTTTGGGGACAGGGCTTTGCTTTGTAGCCTGTGCTGGCCTGGGAATTCACTGTGTAGCCTAAGCTGGCCTTGAACTCAGGATCTCCTGCTTCAGGTTGCTGAGTGCTGGAATGACAAGCTGGAATGACACCGTGCCTGACGAAGGTCTGTGGTATTCATAGTCTTAGTTATCATTTATTGAGGAGTGGAGTCTAACACATTTTGTAGCTAATTGGGCATCACAGGCCTTGCCCTTTTGTAATGCAACTCCTAGAAGGTGAAGTGCAGTATCCAGTGTTGAATGGCTCCCAAGTTCCAAACAAGGCCTCCTGGGAAAAACTCCAAGTGCTGTCTCCTGATGCTTGACTGTGTGTTGTTGTGCACATATAGACTCTGAGCTGCCATGAGTTTGGCAGATGCAAACCTACAGGTAGGCCTAATGGGCTAAAGGTAGGCCTGACAGGAAGGCCTCCAGGGAGGGTTTGCTGAAGGCAGAGGGAGCAAAGAGACTTTTACTGTATGAATGGATCAGTGAAGGAACATTTACTGACTAAGCCTTGAAGAAAGATCCTGAAATGTAGATTGAGGTTCACATTGTGAAGTATGTGGCCCCCACTACGTCCCAGGCCCCAGCCATCTTTCTTTTCGAGGTTCATGCTCTGCAGTATCTCCAACACTGACTCGGAGCTGGTGTCGGGACCAACAAAATACTACAGAAACAGCGGTGTGAGGTCTACGCCTTCTGAAGCTAAGTCTAAAGACTTCTACCTGATTCTCTTGAATGAGTCTTTCCTGTGGAGGCTAGTGGCCAGCGTTGGGAGGGCATTCAGGAGGTTCTACAGAGAGGCCTCCCTGGTGAGGAGACCTGCCGACAGGACAGAACTGTCATCTCTTAGCTGTCTCAGAGGTGTGTCATCCGGACACATCTGGTCAGTCCAGCCTTCAGATAAGAGTGTAGCCCTTATTTGACATCTTTGCTGCTGTTTTGGTATTTGAGACAAGGTCTATGCATCCCTGGCTGGTCTAGAACTTGACATGTAGCACAGGCTGGCCTCAAACTCAGTTTCCTCTGCCTCTGCCTCCCTCGTGCTGGGATTAAAGATGTGCACCAACGTTCCCAGTGATCCAGGCTGCTATCTTGACCACCTAACAGCAGATCCCCTTGCAGATTGCTAGGCCCCCACCCCAGAATTCATGGCCCAGGAGAAAAGCAAATGTGTACTGCTTGAAGCCACTAAATTGAGGAGTAATTTGTTATGCAGCTATCATTTTAAGATCCAAGAAGGAGCCCTGAAGGAGACAGTTATTATTATCTTCTTGGCTTGTTTTGTATTGTTACACTGGAAAGGCATGGAACAGATCTGGCTTTCTTTCTTTCTTTCTTTCTTTCTTTCTTTCTTTCTTTCTTTCTTTTTTTTTTTAGACAGGGTTTCTCTGTGTAGCCTTGGCTGTCCGGGACTCATTTTGTAGACCAGGCTGGCCTCAAACTCACAGACATCGACCTGCATCTGCCTCCTTGAGTGCTGGGATTATAGGCATGTGCCATCATGCCCAGCTCAGATTTGGTTTCTTAGTTATCTCTCCAATTTGGTATTTGGATGGCTGGAGTCTCCTGATCTCCTTTGAGTTCTTCTTTCTCCTGTTATTTTTCTTTTTTTCATCAGCAGCGTTGATACAGTAATCCCTTCCATGAGCTTGGTGGTTAGACATTATCACACTGCCTGAGTTCCAGTTGGTGGTTAGGCATTATCACACTGCCTGAGTTCTGGGCCAGGCATCAATTTCTGCTGTATAGCTATTTCCTCACAAAAAGTACCAGCGAGGCCATGAAACCTGCAAGACTCACAAAGCCCTTCCTCAAACAGTAAAGAGAGCGGAGGCTGTTTTTCGGAGATGGAGTGTAGATTCCGTGTGCCATCTTTCCTGCGGAGGTGAGGCTTTTTACTGGTGCAGCTGCTCAAGGGTTGCACTCACTCCTGTAACAACTGAAACACTCCTCAGTCACCAAGCTGGACTTGGATTGAGTCATTTTCTTTTTGGTCTGTTGTTGGTGCTTTATCTGGTGTAAACAGACATTTGTTGATGTGTCCTCAGGAAGTCACACAGCTTCAAAGCTTCTCTTTCTCATGTGTAAGATGGGAGTAGTGCTGAACTCAGATTGTTTTCAAGGTAGGTCATGTGTTTAAAGCAATCAGCTCTTGTGGGTGGCATATAGCAAGTGTTTACTGAGTCGGGGAGGGGGGCTCCCTTTTTCTCCCCTAGCTTATTGTATTGAATGACCGTTACACAGACAGGGTCATGCCAAATTTGTCTCACAGTGAGTGTAACAGGGAACTGATGTAACCAAGAGCTGAAGAGCTTGAGCCTGCCTCATGATGGATGCTTTGGGTCTGGAGACTAAGATGGAGATGGCCCCTCTCATGAAACCTACGAGGCTAAAACACATGTCAGCTCTATGCTTGGAGCTGGTGATGCTCTGCCTGAGCTCACACAACCTGGAAGGACTGGAGTCTGAATTAATACCCAGGTCAGCATGCACACAGAGGCTGTGTGTGAGAGAGGTCTCCAGCTGGAGGAGCCTCGCTGAGAAAACATTGTCTTCAGGCAGTATCAAATCATCTCTCAGATCAGGCAAGAAACCTCAATTAATTACAAGTGCTAAGTGAATGGTCTAGAAGCTGGGCTTTGCAGTCAATTAGTGAGATACAGAAGGAGGTTTATTAACCCCCTGCCTCCTGGCAGTTTTTAGTTTAGGGAAAGAAGGGAGCTTTAAAATTAGAGTGAGCTTCAGGATGCTGTGTGTGTGTGAGGTGCAGGCAGAAGAGGACCCCGACCAAGGGTGGCACAGGGGAATGGGTTTGAATTTAATCCCCCTGCCCACTCTTCAGGATCTTCTGGTCGTATGGTGAAGTCAGTGGTCGAATCCTTCTCAGCTGCGGTACTAGACCATGCAAAATGCAATGTGTGCTCCCTATGAGGAAGCCAGTATGGAGCACAGACTACCCACAGCATGGACTCGAACCCAGGTGCCTTGAACACAGAATACCCAAACCCAGCTTGACCCCCGCCTCTGTGTTCCGTGCTCTGGAGAGTCCTGTTATCAAGGCAGAGACACAGAACCTGGTCTAGATGCCTTCCTCACCCATGCTCTGCACAGTGGTCCTGACCACTTGCGTTCTGATGGGTCCCTTCATTGTGCTGCTTCGTCAGCATCAGCAAAAGTCCGCTGCATCTTCTCCTACCTTGATGTTGCGTTGTCTCCTTCCTGGGTTTTGGGTTTCCAGCCTCTTCCTCTCAACCCGAGAAGACATTCCTCTATCTGCATCTCTGCTTAATACCCTCCCATGGCTGCTGGTGGCCTGCAGGTAGAACCTAAATTCAATTGCTTGGCACCTCGTTTGCTTCTGCCCAGACTCAGCTTCTCACTGACAGCTCAGCCAGCTCCTGCAGACATCTCTCATGCTTCCTGGCTCCTTTCCTGCCCCCTCAACCAAACTGCTGTTGTCCCATCTCCCCCTTTGGCTTTGCTCTTGGTACCAGGG
This sequence comes from Psammomys obesus, assembly GCF_907164565.1. NCBI lineage: Eukaryota > Metazoa > Chordata > Mammalia > Rodentia > Muridae > Psammomys > Psammomys obesus. Next base: position 3,868,895 of record NW_026596225.1, read on the forward strand.
GTACCCTCCTTCCCCACTAAACAGTCTCCTCCCCATTTCAGACTCATTTCAGTTGCTGCTTTCTCTGGGGAGCCTTCACCAAAGGCCTAAGCTTAGTTGAGTGACTGGCTCTCCTGTGGTGATTGGTCTAGCTCTTTCTTTGCAAGTAACTACTTGCAAGGTAGCTGAACTGGGCTGTGTGGCTGGTATTCTTGGTATCTAGGACAGTGCCAAGCACTGTTTGATTTAACGAAGATATTAAGATGCCTATGAGAAAAACTTTAGAATTAAAACCAGGAGGGTGGTGGTGTTTATTCACTGCCAGGCTACAGGTGCCCTGGGGCCCACTGTAAGGAGAGGAGAGGGGAGGGGAGGAGAAGAGAAGGGAGAGGAGGGGAGGGAAGGAGAGAAGGGAGGGAGGGGAAGGGAGGACAGGAGAGGGGAGGAGAAGAGAGGAGAGGACAGGAGAGGGGAGGGGAGGGGAGGCATTGAGCAGCTGGGCTAAGCTATCATGAAGCTGGCGTGGGTCTTGAGGGGCAATGTCTGGACTGGCAGAGCCCATTGTGTGGTGGCCTCCCAGGCAATTCTGAAGTCCTCATTTTCTTTTTTTCCCATGGTTCTGGAGCTGAACTTGTCTTGCAGAACTCCTCAGGGAGCTCACCCCCAGCTGCTCCTCCTCCATGAGGTGTCTCCTCTAACTCTTGGGGCTCTGCCTGCGAAGGTCTGGGACTCAGGCACTGCCTGAGGAAGGGAGGCTCCAGGCTCAGTCCTGGTATTCTCACTTTGGTGCATTCCCTCCCTGTCAGTGCAGGAAGAACTTGTAATTCCTCCTGGCTGAAAGCACATGGCCCATCTTCTGCAGTTAGGTGATATAAAATTGTGTGTGGCTTCTCATCTCGAGTTATCTTGGTTTGAATACTTGGGTAGAACAAGCTTCATGTCGTGAGCTGCCTCACTGGAGGGGCTCATGGGGCAGGGCACACAGGACATTCTCCAGCCTACATCCAGGAACTGTGTCCTTCCAGCCACTGTAGGAGCTTGGGAGAGAGCCTTGCCCAGCTGAACCTTCTGATGGGGACCCCAGCCCTGCTTTACACTCTGCTAGCATCCACTGGAAAGCAGGGATTCCAGCTAACTTTGTGCCCCGACTGCTGACCCACAGACACGGGGAAGTAACCCGAGTGTTGGCCTGATGCAGACTGCAGCTGCGGGGGAGATGCGTGTCTCGCGCATTAACGGGAGCGCACAGTGCTAGTCGAGTGCCTGGGCCTGGTACTCAACGATAAGGGCCCGAGTGCAAAACTCGACTTGCTCTTCACAACAGTGGAGGTTAGAATAATTATTATCATCCCATTTCCCTTGTGAGAGGCTGCTCACAGGGGTTAAGTGTCTCGCTCGAGATGGCTCTGCAGAGGCGGCAGCGCCTGTCTGTAAAACGCTCGGGGCTTTTGTTGCAACACAAAGCTTTGTGCTCCGTGTGCTCAGTGACAGGCTCTGCTGGGTCAAGAGACAGACAGCCGTCTTTGTGGCTTTGCAGAGGGTAGCGATGTCAGAGCGAGGGCTTGAGAAGCTTGAGGGTGGGGCCAAGGGTACCAGGAGGGGCAAGGGTAATTTATGCAAATGTGATGTTGGAGTCATCTCACAAGGGGCCATTTTGACAATTTGGATGCTGTGTTTTCTTCCCCCTCCCCTTAGATATATCCCATAGGCAGGCGGAAGGGAATGGCATGTTGATGTTAGATGGACCCTCTAGCTGGGGCTGGGGTTGCCGGGGAAAGGAGAGTTGAGAGGGAAGAGGTAGATCAGTATGTGGGGACAGACCTGTGCATGACAGTGGGGTGTGCTGGGAAGTCAGAGGGAAGGCCTCACTTCTGCCTGGGCTGGGTATGTGGTCTGACTGATGGAGTGAAGGGGGTCTCCTCCTGAGCCGTCAACAAGGTGTGTCCGAGAGGAAGGCTGAGTGCTATTCTCTCTGTGTGCAGCCTCCTGCAGGCCCCCAGGCTCAGCAGGGAGTAGATGCCTCCCCCATGTTTGATTTGCCAGTCTATTGTGTTCATGGTGCTCTCAAGGTGCCACACCCCAAAGAGGGGAGAAGGGCAGTCTGGGATGGGAGGTAGAGAGATCCTGGAACTTGGGCCAGCCCTAAGCTGGGCTGGCGTTGACTTCTGAGGTCATTTCCACAGTGTCCGGGACAAAAGTGTGGGGCACGAAAGAGGATGTTTTGGGGTACCTGAGCTGTTTGTGTTGTTTGTCTGCTGTCACTGGCGGTGCCAACAGGCAGAAGAAGGCAGACAGATAAAGAGCTGCTGTACAAGGTCTTTTTCTTTGTTGTCATGGTTGGTTTTGTACATCTTAGCATTTGCATCATACAAAGGGGGGAGCACAGCCATGGCTTTTGGTCAGGTTCAAGGGGGTGCGGGGGGTAGCCCTCCCCTCCCCCAGATACTGACACATTTAAAGGAAGCAGAGCAACAAGGACAGAGCACAACTATGGGAAAGAGGTTCCCCTACGTGAGCAGGATGGCCCGTCTCACCTGGGTCTCAGCAGGACTCCCCACCCCTGTCCTGCAGCACCTCTGTTCTCTCTCTGGTAAAAAGGGTAGGGCAACAGGAGTGGGGACCAGAGCAGGGGACATTTGCTGGGAGGCGTACCCTTAGACCTGGGAGACGTTCCCCACGGGAGCCAGTCTGACCCCTAAGCCTCCCGGTGCAGACAGGGGCTGGCTAAACCTTAGAAAGATGGAAATAGGAGGTCCACCCTGCTGGCTGCGTGCTGGGTGTTTATGGAGCCGGGAATCCTATGCCATCCTTCCTCTAGCCACAGGTCTTTAGGATGGCTGGTTTGCCCGCCAGCTACCCCATGCATGACGGTTGAAATACTCTGTCTTGTTCCTGCTCTCTCTCTCTCTTTTTCTCTCATATACCTGGCATGGTCTGTGGACCTCTTACTTCCATTGAAGGAGGCACCCGTGAAGCCTTAGTGCTAAGGACTCACTTTCTGGTGCTTTGGGGCTGAAATGGAGGACAGGCACTTGGAAACCCTTTGTGAAACCCTTTCTTCTCTCTGGTGGTGGTTTCCAGGTGCAGGAGCCTGGTGGCTTTTCCCAAGAGCACAAATGTTAGCAGTGTCTTTCTCCGGCCATCTAACACTATATATGTAGCCTCTTTTCAGCGAATCATCTGGACACTGCATTTGTTTATATGTTCATCTGCTCATTCTGTGGGCCACACACACACCTCCTGCTTTAGATACCTCAGGTGAACAAATACCCTTTCCCCTGCTCAAGAGCCCAAGCTTTGTTCTCCCATGAATATGTTGTACATAGCAATCTTTAAGAGTCACCCAGACTATCTCCCTATAGTCTGGGCTGTGTCAGAAACATCAATCATTATATTTCCCTGGGTACCATGTGTACAGAACCAGGTATGTACCAAGTAGAATTTCTCTTGCCCCAACGACCACTTCCAAAAAAACCTTAAAATCTGCTGCCTGGGCATGGAAAGGAGGCTTAAATCTAGATTAAGCCAGCCCAGCCTAGAGGGCACTGAGTGGGGCTGAAAAGCCCTGAGCCCATCTGGGTACCCAGAGGAGGCATGGAAACCACCGAGGACACCGTTGAAGGGTCTGGAGTCTCTCAGGCCCAGTGAGTTCTCACATGGCTGGGTTCTCTTGCTTTTCTGCAGCTCCCTGGTCTCCACTACCTATTTGGTGCTCTGTGCCCCACCATCACCTTTGAGGTCTAAGGGTCCCTGTCAAGGGTTAGGCCTTTCTCATCACTGGTATCCATCCCTGTCTTCAAATGGGGGTCACTCTCAGGGTCTAGGGAGGCCTGGGGCCCCTGGACTGGTCCCTGCCTGTCTCTGGCCCAAGACCCCAAGGCTCTTGAGAATGACCATCCTGCCCAGGATGAAAAACAGAAACAAGCAGACAACAGGGGTGCAAGATGGCTCCCCAGCACAGACATAGACACAAACAATGGCCCCCGTGGGATGACACAGGGGCCTAAGAGGGTCGGGGTGGGGGGAAGGGTAAGTCCCGGGAGCTGGAGCTGCCAAGGCCCTGCTCCTTAGAGAAGGGACAGACCAGGGGACTTTTCTGGTTCCCTAAACATACGGATTGTTTAGTCTCGTCTTTAAAGTATTGCGGTCTAACTGATATGGCTTTAACTATTGGAAACGGACAGGGAAGACACATGTCTTTCCTGAAATAAAAGTGTAAGTCCACTAAAATGAAAAACCTGCAGAATGCAAACTGGGGCCAGTGTGACAGGGACTCCAGGGGTGGGCAAGCCGCCCCCCTCCTAGGCCCCTGCTTTTGGGATAGGCCCTGGCGGGGGCCCAGCATGGCTTCCTGGGGCACTGCCTGGGTCTGTCCCAGTAGCATTCTGAGGACCTCAGGTAGGAAACCCCCAAGGGTGGGGGGACTCTAGGCCAAGGGTAAGATCTCTGTCAGATGTGGCCGTCTGTGACGAGTGGTCTCAGGGTTGGGAGGAGGCATCTTCTCTGGTTCAAGCACACAACCGCCTGCTTTAGACCCACACACATGAACACCGTCTTAGCCCATCTGACAGTTCTCTCAAACACACATTTCTGCATCTAACATGTAACTGTCACTCTCGACATACATGCCATTTTGAAAATACATGCATATACAAGCTCACACATGCAATCTTCAAGCACATGAGATGGCTAGCACACACTGAGAACGTAACTGAAATCCAGGCATAGACCACACCCCACAAACACAGATACAAAGAGTACATCGTATGGACAACCTCTAACAGAGGTGTGAAGGCTGGCACACACATGCGATCTCAACACACATGGAACCCTAACCCTACATGATGCATGATGGGTCTGCCGTACATTATCTGGCGTGTGGGGGCTCACACATTCATCCTTCATTTGTACCTCCCCCTCTGTCCCTACTCCATTTCTATACAAGTCACAGAGCAGGAAGCCTTGACAAGGTGGGGTGTGAGGACAGATGCCATACATCCCAGAAGAGAGCTCAGTCTTGGTCAGTGGGATGAATGGACAGTCTCATGAGGTGGGAATTGGCTTCTCCCAACTGTTTGGGGCTTTGGCCAAGAAGGGTCCTCCTGTGGACAATGGGGACTTGGAAGCACATGAACAGGACATGGAGGGTGGAGGGGTGGATAGGAATGGGGGCAGTCTGGCTGTACCAATGTGGGGTCCCACGGCACAGACCATCACTGCCCGATGGCTCCAAGTATTTTCTGGGGGCCCGGGCAGCCCCTTGGCTGGGCAAACTGGGGCCTAGCCTGGCAGTGGGCTCCCAGGACCTAAGTCAGATGGGGGAGGAGAAGGGGTTGCCCTGCCCTGGGCTCCTCCACAGGTGTGCTAAGTCCAAAGAGGATCCATTTGGAGGGAGCAGCTTGGCAGGGGCCATGCTTCTTCAGGTCGGGTTGGGGAGAGGTGTGCTCCTGGTAAGTGGCACGAGGAAGAAGGAAGAGGACGGCCCAAGCCTCCCACCCAGGCTCTAACCTGGCCAGACCTAGCTAGAGCAGCTCAGGGCTGTGCTGTCCAGGACAGGCTTGCTCTGAGCAACCTTCCTGGAGCCAGGCCACTCAGTGCCTCTGCCCTGACCTGGACTCCCAACTGGGGGTTCAGAGGCCAAAGGTCAGCATGCTGGGCAGGGCTGGAATGTGTCATTACTTTGGCTGGCTGGGGACGGTGGTCCTCCTGGCAGTGGGGAGCATGAAGGAATGTATGGGGGTTACCGCACTAACATGGACCATGGGCTTCTGGAGGGGCGCCCAGTGCCTTTGGCTCTGGGTTCAATGCTCCCTGCTGGAATAAAGCTGTCTTAATTTTTTTTCCAAGCTATGTGGGAATGAAACAGGACTAGAAACCCTGGGATGAAGGGAGTGTAAAGGCGCGGAGGGGAGGGGTCCCTGGCTAGGGAAAGGGGGCAGAGGCTAACTGAGGTTTTCCCTTTTGGAAGTAAAAAGAAAAGAAAGACTAACAACAACGGAAAGAAGTCATAAGGTGGGTGGGGCAGGCGGAGGCGTTACTTCTTGAACATGTCCTGCAGCGGCCCGGGCAGGTATTTGAGCACTGTGTCTAAGATGCTCTCCTCCTCCTCCTCCTCCTCATCCCCACAGCCGGCAGGGATGGCCTTTTTGGGTCGGGTCAGGCTTCCCTCGCAGGGCTGTTCCATGGCTGCCTTCTCCTCTGCTTCCTTCTCTTCTTTCTTCTTCAGCCCATACTGGGGAAGAGAGGGACAGAGAGGGGCGTGAGGTCAGGGAGGGGAGGGGAGAGGGTTGCCTAGTGTCTCCTCAGCACTTTTAAACTCTGCAGAAAGAACGGGGAGCAGACCCCAGGCCTTAGCAGGTGGTTAATATCAAAGAACATGACTCAGCTTCTTTTAAAATTCCCACTTGCTGTAACACTCCGGGCCCCTTTGAAAAAGTTCTGAACGTGTAATGTCTCCCTATGTTTTGAGGCACTCCCTATGTTGTGACGCAGCTGGCTGGCTGATGGAAGGCTGCTTGTGCTTCGCAGAATGGTGCTACTAGACACTAAATGAACGGCGAAGGGGGATTGATGCCCCGCAGCGGGCGCTGCTTTTCCTCTGTGCTTACTTAGTTACTGCACCGTCTCTGAGGGCCTCTTCCGAAGACTCTCATTTTCCTGATGAGAGTGAGGCTGGGGGGCGGGGGGAGGCGGGGAACCTGGTCTAGGGTGAGATCTGGGCTACAGGGGACTCAGAGGCGGGCTCGCACGGGTGCCGACCTTGTCTCGGATCTGCTGCCGGACTTTCTCGCGCTCGGCCTCCATGCGGGCGTGTTTGGCTTTGCGCTCCTCCTCCTGTTGCCGCAGGGCCTCCTGTCGTTCCTCCTCCTTCTTCTGTGCGTCTGGGTCCTTCTCCTCCTCTCCCCCCAGCATCTTCCCCATGTCCTTGGTGGCCCCTACAGAGAGAGGCAGCGGGCAGGGGAGGAAGAGGGTGTGGTCGGTTGGGAAGGGAAGGCGGTGGGTTGAGGCTCGGTTTCTCCTGGGTCAAGGGTGCGTGGGGAGGGTGGCGGGCTCACCTCCGAGGGCTTGCTTCATGACGAAGTCCATGCTGCAGGCGTTGCTCAGTGCTCCCTAGCCCCTGGCTGAATGTGCATTCAGTTCTCCTGCTGCTCTGCCCTTGGGAAAGGAGCCCACCTGCAAAAGAGGAGGGAGGGTCAGACGGAAGCTCTCTTCTCAGGCAGGGTGGGTGAGCCTCGCCAGTGGCAGCCTTTTCTTGTCTGGACAGGGCACGGCCAGCTAAGGATAAGGCTCAATGCCCTGTATTTGCTGAGAGTGTATTATGGGCCAGGCATGGATCAGCAGTTACACAGCTTCTGGTCCCCATTTAAGGTCTTTTATTTTTAAAAACAGGATTTATTTACTTTTATTTTTTGTATCTGAGTGTTTTGCCCTCATGGAGCTATGTGCGTCGTGTGTGTGCAGTGCCTGTGGAATCCAGCAGAGGGCGTGAGAGCTCCTGGGATTGACATTACAGATGGTTGTGAGCCACCATGCGGGCGCTGACCTAGAACCTAGGTCTTACGCTGAAGTAGTGTACACGCCAAACCTCCGAGAATCTCTCCAGCCTGGCTTCCTTTTACAGCCTTCCTTTTGAACCTTTTTTTTTTTTTTTTGCTTGAAGCCAGGAGGATTGAAATGAGACTGGAATTTGGGCTTGGAAGAGTTGTCTGTCATGTGATCTTTAATTCACTGTCTTTCATGTGACCTTCAGCAAATGAAACCCCTTCCTTACGCTCTCAGTTTCCTCTTCCTAAAACGGAAGTGGCAGGGCCAGAGCTACTGTGGAGAACAGGAAGGAGCAAGGCTGGGCCATTGGTTCCACTCACCAAGCAAATGAACATGTGCTCATGGCTCCACAAAATCAGTGGTGCATGAAAAAAAAAAAAAAAAGTATAGCTAGCATGAATGGGAAGCTCTCCAGACTTCAGAAATTAGACAAGTAGAGAAATAACATTTATTGTTGTAGCATATTGTAGCATATAAGGTTTGCATTTTATAGCTTAATGTTGATTTTTATTTTAAATTATACATGAGGGCATTGGGGTTATTATCACCTCAGAGCTTGTGGGCTTTACAAAGTGAGGTCCTTGCAGGCCCTCTGCTAACCCTACTTCTCTATCCTCCTTCCTAAATTACTGATTTTCAGTTTTTATTATTTTTTTTATTGGTTTTTCTTTTTGTCTCAGAAGATTTTCTCCAAATAAAGTCATAATTGGAATGCATATGGATAAGACAACCCAATGGTGATGGAGGCGCTTTCAGACTGAGCACAGGGCCTCCTTCTGGAGCGGCTCGCCTCTGAGAGGAGGTCCCAAAGCTCTAATTTACAGGTCTCCTATTTTCATTTGCACTGATTTTTGAAAGTATGTTTTAAAATGCTTTTTTTTAAAACACACACACACACACACACACACACACACACACACACACGGCCTGTTACCTAAGGCGTCAAAGCCCCTGGCACTGAAGTTACACCTGGTTGTGAGTCACCCTGTGGGTGCTGGGATTGGACCTTGGTCCTCTGCTATGGCAGCTCTTAGGCCCGAGCTACCTCTCCAGCCTGAGCTATACCGCTTCTTTAACAGACAGGGCTGCTTCCCGACTTCCCTGTCTGTGCAGCTGCGTTCGAACTGTCCCAAATGCCGTGTGAGCTGGAAGTTAACTGGGACTAGGCCTCCTCCAGCCCCAGGGCCTTTTATCTCTTATCAACTGCAAGTGTCTGTTACTTTCTAGGAAGAAAAGACGGTTCTGGGAAATGATGACAGAGAGTTCTGCCAGGCTGATTTTTGCAACCAAGTCAAGTTCAAGGTCACAGGCTACTCACTGATGGATATTCCTCATTTCTTTCCGAATGAGAAATCATTAGCAGACTGTGAGCTTTTCATAATGAGGATCCAAGAATGTATCTACAGGATTAGATCAGTTAATGGAATCTTTTTGGTGAAGAAAAATCATAACGTACTAGATGAAAAAGTTTCTCAAGGGTTTTGGTACCAGCCATAACCGGTTAAACGTTCTAGACCGGGGCTGAGTCTGGTAACGATTCAGCTTGTACCAAATTGGGCCGTGCTAGTGATCTCTGTGCTGATATTTAAAGGGAAAAAATGTGGATCAAATGTGGGAGGAGTAGGGGGAAGTAATACAAATGGCAGTCATTGCTGACTGCATATGGGACCACATTAGCCCAAAATGGACACAGGCATCCCAGTAAAGGCAAGAGAACCCACCCTGGCCCGGAACCTGAGTCTGAAGGTTGCTCAGCTCTGTGGAGAAGTTTCCCATTGATTTTAGACCTCAGGAGAAGACTTAATTTCTAAGAACGGGAAATGAACAGAGAGCGAATGGAGTGATTTTAGGAACTCTGGCGTTTCTACGCAGTGTTTACACAGAGCTCACAGGATTGCCAGGTGGTAGTGGGAGACACGGGACTCTAATTTGAGATGATTCAAACTGGAAAGCAGGACACCTGGGCCAGGCTTGGCTCCATCCCTGACTTGCTGCACGACTCGGGACAGACTCTTCTGGGACCAGATGCTCTTCCACAGCTCTCCCCAGTGCTCCTGGTGAAGCTGCGCTGCCATGACCTATGCCCCCAACCCTTCCCTTCTTTGTTCTGTAACTCAGTTCTTCCCTCTTCTCTCATCTCCCCTACCTCCCCTCACTCTGTTCTTCCTCCCACTCCTTCTCTGCTGTCTGTCCTCATCCTCCCTTTTCCTTATTGCCTCACGTTCTGCTTGCTTCCCTGACTCTGGCCTCAGCCCCTGCTTCTGCTTCTTCTGTGAACCTCCCCTCAGTGGGGCTTCTTCTGGCTAGAGGCTTTGTTGATCACTGACATCACTGACATCTAGATCTCTTATCTGGAATTCAGATCCCATAGCAAGGATTAGTTGAGAACCTACTACGTGTTAGCATCTTGGACACTGAAGATGTGACAGTGAACTCAGAGAGGCACCGCTGTGCCCTCACACACATTACATTCTGAGGTGTCTGTGTGTGCATGCCTGTGGGGAAATGCACGAAAAGTAAGTCCAGAGATGCATTCATGTTCTGTTGACACCACTCAAACGCAACAGGCCATCTGTCAGTCATCACATTCACCCATTGCTCCAGCAGTGGTCATGACGGCTACCCACTTCCCTCATTGAATCTTCAGAAGGCATCGACTCAAGGACTAAATCTTCTCAGTGTCTCCATCTCTATTACTCCCAGTGGGTCCTAAGTAATCCTTGGATCTACCCCCAAATCCTGTTGTCTAATCTTAGTGTCGCCTGTTTAGCCATTAGGCAGTTTCCTTACTCATATGACTGAGATAGTCCTGAGTGACTTCTGAGGCCCAACCTGTTCCTTACTCCTGCTTTTTTTTTTTTTTTTTAGTTTTAATCTTAAAAAAATGTTTTTAAAATTTATTCTTCTCTCATATATCACATCCTGACTGCAGTTGCACCTCTCCCCAGATGGCTCCTTTCCCCTTTTTTCTTCAGAAAAGGGCAGGCCTCCCAGGGATACCAGCCAAACATGGCATATCAAGTTACAATAAGACTTGGCATATAACTCCCCTCATAGTAAGGCTGAACAAGACAATCCAGCAGGAGGAAAAGGAAATCATGGAAAAGAGTCAGAGACAGCCCCCACAGGCGCTGTTAGGAGTCCTACGAGAATACCAAGCTTACAGCGGATGTGCTCAGGACCTAGGTCAGACCCAGATGGGCTCCCTGGTTGTCAGGTCAGTCTCTGTAAGCCCCTGGGAGCCTTGCTTAGTTGATTCCTGGTGGAAATGTCCTTGACCCCTCTGACTCCTCCAATCAGAGACTTCCACAGGAGTCTCTAATGTTTGGCTGTGCCATCCAGGCCTCTTGACAGGAGACTTCCTCCAGGTCAGGCATGCTGTTGAAGGGGTGCTTTCTTCCAGTGAGGCAGCTCTTTAAACCTGAGTCTTTTCTATAAAAGAGGGGCTGCACGGCCAATCTGAAGGTTAGAAATCATCTGCAGGATGTGTTTGCCACGTGACAGGTGCTCAGTTAATGAAAGCTATTATTAAAGTGATTAATGATGGCTATTCACACACCTGCAGCCTCCCCTCTCCTGGCCCAGTGGAACTCCCTCATCCCGGATGAAGCCAGTCTAGATTTTTCTCTCTGTACCTCTTCCTTTAGCTTTTCATCAGCATGCCTTTCTTAGTCCTTACATCTTTCCATCTTTCCTGTCCTTTCGCTGTCTCTTCAGTCTTCTCCCCTTTTTAACCCTTTCCTTGAACTGTGCGCTTCTTTGCCTCACTGCCCTTGAGTGTGCCAGAGTCTGCGCTCTGTGCTGCTTCCTCAGCTCCTGGTGAGCTGCTCCGGAGGCCTGCTGTCCTAGTACACAGCCCTGAAGCTACCCTAATCAGCGTGGCCAGGAGAGCATTGCTTAGGGGGGTGTCCACAGCCCTCTGCTGCCACCGCCTCTCTCCTCCGTAGCCCTTGATGCTGATCAGTACCCTCCCCCTAATTCCAGCCTTCCCAGATCTGAATTCCATGACACAGCACTCTTGTGGGTTCCATTCTCCTCAGACAGGTCCTTTTCCCTCTTCTTTGCTCATTCCCTCTCCAGGCAAACTCCCCCTTCGCCTTCCTCTGCTCCTCCCATGGAAACCTCCTGTCTGTGCCTGCTGATTTAGGATCCTTAGTTAGCACACGCATGCACGCCAAAGCCCGCACATTTTTAACCCTCTGCTGTATGCCGTTACACACGTTTCCAGTTCAGTCTCTGGAAGATGAATCCCACCCTTGCTGGGCTCCCATCTTGTCCACTGGGGTACCTTGTTACACCAATGACTTTCACCAACGACTCCAGCCAGCGTTTCTCATGGCACACACTCCCTCACTTGCTCCCCCTGTGTTCTCTGAGCACCTACTGCCCAACAGGCACCGTGGAAGACGTCGAGGGCATCCCCAACACCAGTTCTCACAGCTCTCAGATAACCGGGGAGGGGAGGAGTTGCACGGCGGAACACACAAGGACCTGCTGAGAACGATTGGGCTAGGGGCACAGAGAAGAATTCCGGACACTGCTCACCCACCTCGCCCCTCCCACCGCATGACGCCTTGGTTCATGGCTCTCACCTGTCTTCCACATGACCCTCAGATTCATTTCCCTAAAAGGCAGATCTGCTCATGCAAAGCCACAAGCCTGCACCGGCTTCCCGTGGCCCTGTCAAGCCTACCACGGTCTGCTCTAACCCTGCAGCCTCTCACCGGCTGCCATTCTTTGCTTCTCATTTCTCATCTCTCGCACTTTGCTGTGTTTTAACCAGACCCCCACGACGTCATTTCCACCCACATCGGGGCAGGGTGATCCGGGCACACTATCCCCACAGCCTGAGGGCCGCTTAGCCTCATTCCTGCTGGCTCGCATCTCGGCACTACTACTTATTAAAAGCTCTTGAGTACTTAATGTTTTCTCATGTGTAAAATGGAGACAGTCGATGCCCTGTGCGAGGCCTGCTGCTAGCACTGAAGTTATGCAAATCAGGTGTCTAAGCCAGTGTCTGGCATGTCGTAAGCATCCCCGTTGTCACCATAACCACCCACAACAGCTGCAGCCTTAACTTCCTGAGACCCTTTGCCAACACTCTATGCAATTACAGTTCTCCTTGACAAGATGGGATGGATTCTTGCTTTCCCGAGACATCAGGCACTTTCTAGGACAGTTACGCTGCCTCTTATTCATGTTCTAGCTGCCTGGGTATCTTTCTTTGTTATCACAGGAGCTTCTCTGTTACCTCTATCTTATTTGGGGAATCCCTGCAGGGTATCCTCAGCATGCTTGCTCGGTGGAACTTAATGTCGTGTGCAAGGGCTCAAAGCATGAGCCTGCACGTCCGACTCGGAACCTCTTGGACACTGTGCGTGAGCGTGTGTGTGCCCGTGTGCCTGCAGCTGCCACCCATGGTGGCACTGCGAGGGAGAAGGCCTGCGGATTGCGTGCAGGTGAGGATTTGGGCCTCACCGCCAGGAGGCGCTCCTCAGCGGCGCTGCGGAAAGCTGCCGTCTGTTTCCCTGTTTCCTGCGCGGGAAGGGTGCTGGTTGGGGGTGGAGGCTGTGGCTGCTGGTGGGGTGTTGGACTGGGGAGAAGGGGCGCTCGGGGGGGGGGTAGGCTGATGCAAATGTTTCCATGCTGGGGACTCAGGGCAGGCCCTCACCTTCCCTCCAGATCCCCACCCATACACATTACTGCTCTCAGTCTCAGCCAAAAGGCTGCCAAGGCACCACCTACCTGCTCCAGCTCGGTGGAGTCCGAGGGACCCGGCCCCTCCCTCTGACAAGCACACAGGAGCACCTGCAGTGTTTGTCTTTGCGGCTGTTTTTTTTTTTTTTTTTTTTTTTTTTTTTTTTTTTAATGATTCAGGTACGGGCTACATTCACAACTCAGTTCAACACTCAGTTTCTTTTCGCAAGAGACTGCGCGCTAATGGAAGTGGCCACGACAGAGGACGTCCCCCTACTCCCCCATCCTACGCCCCTAGAAGCTAGGCGTCCTGGGGGTGGGGAAGGAGAAGGGGGAGACAAGGATGGGCAAGGGTAAGGGATAGCTCGTCTGGGTCACCAAAGTGGCGAGGGCTTCCCCCCACAGAGGAAGGGCAAGCTTCCAGGCGCCGCTCCCAGGGCCCTCATGGAGGCAAGCACTCGCGACAGCTCTGCCTTGGGCTTTCAGTTGGCTCGACCCCTTCCTCCATCACACACCTCTCAATTCTGAGCCCCAGCCTGCTCTTAAACTTTTCTGGGGAGGGGACGAGCCTGTGACCTCCGCCCCCCCCATCCCCCGCATGGGCTCGCGCTGCCCCAACAGCGTTCTTGCGGGAAGAGGACAAATAGTCCCTCTGCCCCCCACCGACGTGGGCACTCCTTCCTCCACCTGGCCTCTGGCACCCTCGGCTTCCCTCGGGAACCGAACTCTAGCGTCAGGGCGGCTCTCTGCTTCTGGAGCAGGGGGCCTGGGAGGGCTTCAGAGGTAGCCACACCTGGAAGTAGCTGAGGACCCCGTCTCCCACCCCAGCCTTGCGGGCTCGAAGTTGTTCTCCGGGTCCACACTTGAGCCTCCGCACTCGGGGCGGTCCGGGCTCCCCGAGCCCTACTGTCCCCAGCTCTGGGTGCCCGCCCGCCCACACATCTGCCCTCCGGGTGCCTGCAGCACCCGCCCTCCCTCCGGCCTCCGCGAGGAGCTGTCCCTTCAGCACCACGCCGAGAAGGCAGGGGCTGCCGTCCCCAGGGCAGCGCCCCGCGGTCTTGGGGAGCCCCTCACGGTCACACTGCCCGGCTTCCCCGCTCTCCCCAGGCCAGAGCGGTTCCCTGTTGCCCCCATCCCAGCTCCGCCTCCCCGGCCCGCGGCCAGCACCGACCTGGTGGTCCCAGCAACCGTCTAAGCCACTGCAGGGCTCCGGCTGACTCCAGCAGGCGGTGCCGTGTGCTCAGCTTGCTCGCGCCGCCGCCTGGTGTAACTCCGCCGGGCGAGCTGGGGCCGTGGCTGCTGCCGCGGGCGGATACCGAAGGCGCCCTCCAATCACGCCCCTCAGCCAGGCCCTGACGCCGTACAGCTTCTCTTCCAGAAGGGAAATTCAAAACCTCTCCCTTCTCCCCCTCTCTCCCTCTCTTCTCTCTCCCTCTCTTCCTTCTCCCTCCCTTTCTTCCCCCTCTCTCCCTTCTCCCTCCCTCTTCCCCTTCTCTTTTCCTCTCCCCTCTCTCCCCTCCTTTTCCTCTTGCTGCCTCCTCCCCCTCCTCCCCCCTCTTCCTTTTCTCCTTTCCCCTCTTTTTATTCTCTCAGCCTTCCCCTTCCTCCTTTTTCTGTTCCTTTTCTTGTCTACTGTGATTCCTTTTGCAGATAGCCCCGATGATTTGCCTTCAGCTAGGCTTCTTTCCAAACTCCTCTGTTTTCAAGCTCCAAGAACCTCAAGCCAGCAGCTTTGGAGGGGTGATAGGGGCAATAGTGAAAGAGCAGACACCAAAGGATTACCTCCTCAGAAAAAGCTCTCCTTGGCTCTTCTGGGCACACGATGATAGACACATTCCCCTTGAGGTACCCACTTCCCTAAAGGAACCCCAGTCTCCGTCACTCCCTTTCTCTGCTTGTGTCTTGCCCGTGAGCAGCTTCTGAACTGGGCAGTTTACTCTCAGATCATTTCTGCAGTTTGCAACTGTAGTGCCAGCTACACACTTGCTCCAGAGCCATTGGTGTGCATGATGAGGAAGGCCCTCCTAGAGGCTAAGGGACTCTCTGCTCTGGACCCAGAAGCAAAAGACTGCTGCAGAATTGCAGGGGGAACCTTAGGAGAGCTGCAGAATTGCAGGGGGAACCTTAGGCGAGCAGCTCCTGGTCCTCTGTAGATCTGTTATCCTCTGAAGAAGATATAGCTTGTGCTAATGTTATTCTATAAGGTTATCCTTTCCCCCCCAAGCCCAGAGAAGACAACGGATGCCCACGACAGAGGAACATCTACCCCATCTCAGTCTTGCCTTCTCTCTCTCCTCATGAGCCTTTTCATTCTGCTGTCTAGTCTATTGCTTCTCACCCCCTTCCTTTAATCCAGGCTGAGGTGCAGGAAATGGCTCCAGGGAGGTCCTTGTTCCTGGCCTTTGGAAACTGTGCAGGGGCTCATGCTTCCATCAGAGTTAGGTCAGAGTGGAGAGGGCTTCTCTCCCAGGAGGGAGAGCTGCAGGAGAGCAGGGAAGGAAGGAGGGGTTCAGAGCAGATGCCTCAAAGTGAGGGAGCCTTACAGATCAGGCAGCCTCGGTGTACAGACCCTGCCTCCCTGCAGAGCCACCTGTGTGGGGCTCACCTATCCAGCCCTTTTGGCTGGGTGCTTTGGGCAACAGTAGAGTTCTCTGGTTAGCACTGTTGAGGCATCAGCTTAGCACACTCACTATTTCCCTGTGATTTCCTAAGGTGACCTAAAGAATGTGTGTGTGTGTGTGTGTGCACGCGCTCCTGTTTGATTAGAGTGGCTTAGACTTGCCACTAATGCCCGAGGGGAGTTCTAAGCCAAGAGATCTGACATTTTGTCATTCTGAGAGCATCGATCCCCACCCTCCTCTCTTCTGTAAGTTCTTCAGCAGCATGCCTGAGTGGGGCCTGTGCCAGCGCTGCTCTGGCTACAACTGGGGCTTGCTTGGCCTTTGACATAGACATTGATCCAGCTAGGGTCAAAATCCGACTTAGGCTCCAGGAAAAGAGCGAGCTCAGTCCTGAGTGCTACGTTCTAAGATGGATCTGGATATTGCTCTTGATAAGATGCTAGCCTAGGGATGCAGAGGTGGAAGGGTTTGTGAAAGGCTTACCCTCAGGACAGAACTGGGGGGACACAAGACCCGGAAGGGCTGATGAGTCTTGCTTTGTTGGAATGGACTCAGTTTAACAGTTGGCAAAGTGGATGCTAAGGTATGCTTGCTGAGTGGATAAATAACCATTGCAAAGAGACCAGAGCTACAGTTTTTTTTTTTTTTTAATTTTTTTAAATCTTTGCTTGTGGTGACTTTAGGGCAATGGGGAAGGTAAGGAGAGGCAGACAGAAGCTCTAAGAGGAAGACCCAGATCTCAGCTGGGGCTGTCCTTCCATGCTGTGCTTCCTGACTGGAGGCCATTAGCTGCAGCTGAATAAGAGGGCCACCCCAGCAGCAGTTACATTTGAATCCAAGCCTTTTGTGAACCTATTAAAAATCCTCATTATCTGACAGGAACTGAGCCTCCTTGCAGAAATCTTACTGATGGGCAGAAATTCAGCTCAGTCAGGTTTGGGTGGCTTTGTCCTGTTGGTCAGTTAGGGGTAAGTCACAGAGCTACCGGTCACTTTCCATGGACAGGAAGAGGTGGGAGAGGAGTTCTCTCTCCCTGGTCAGTGTGAACAGCCTAGACATGGTTTCCTCATCTTTTGTTATTACTTAAGACAAGTGGCTGACTGTTCCAGATATTCCCCTAATGATGATGATGCCACTAACCTCAGCAACGATCTACGCTCCCAAAGGACCTGAGGTGCCAACTTTGGGGCTTTTATGTAAATCATCTTTCTCATTTAATTTCTACAAACGCTCACTGTCAAGATGCAGACACTGAAGCCCAGTGGGAGAAAGTGAGTCTTGAGTGGAGCCAGGGTTCCAGCTGATCTGGGACTGGGCTCCACTGGCCTCTTTTCACTTTGGGATGCTTATCTTGTGACATGTTCGAACATGCCACAGCCTGTGCAAGTGGAACTCTTGCAGCATGTATATGTATTATAGTAGATATTATATACATGCAGACATCACTGGCATTTGTAGTCATTTCTATTTTCTAACACACATACACACATTTACTCTCAGATCAGCGCACTCATGTCATGCAGACTGCAGTATTTCCTTCCCCTCCTGGCTGTCTAATCCAGCTCACCATGAATGAGCATGAACATAGAAAGGGCAAGCAGGCAGTGTCTGGTCTTTACAGAGTGGGGAAAGCAGGAAAGGGAGCCAGGCTTGGAAAGGTTCGAAATGGTGTGGCTATGCCTTGGATGTTCACTGGGAAGCCAATTAGGAAAGCCAGGGCCTGGACTTCCACGGGACTGAGGAGCAGTGCGTGGGGAATGACAGCTGTCACAGACTGCCAATGTGCCCATCAGTGAGAATGGCTTCCAGAGAGTGCTCGTCCAAAGGTCAGCTCATTTCTCCCTGCCATCACCTCGTCCCAGCCACTCTCTGGATGACACGAGGAAGTGGCAGATCTGCTCTGAACTGGAGCTTTGCTGGCTGCCTCTCACCTCCGCTGGCAGGGACTGGGTGCAGGGAGCCCTGAGCTGCCCACGTCCTGTGGTTCTAGCTAGAGCCTGCGGGGGCAGCACTGGCCTTGGTTTGGGGGGAGTGGCCTGGTGCACAGGGAAAGGTTCCTCTGGTGACTACCTTCCTTCTTGTCAGCATCAATGGCCAGGGTATGATGTGAGCCTTCCAGTCCATCTCTGTCAACATGGAACGCCGTGGCGTGAAGGCAAACTTGTCCTTGTGTAATGGCATACCTGTGCGCATGGCCAGTGTGAGACCGGACAGCATCCACGCAGGGTGCCCGTGCCATTATTGTTGTATCATACGGCTTGTGTCAGTCTCACTGTTTGGTGGTGAGTCCCTCCTGTGCTGTTAAGAACCAGTGTGATTCCCTTTACAGCAGAGTGTGTCAGTGGTCCCATGAAGGGCGCTGGTGTGAGGCAAGGGTACACATACAATTGTGTGGGCCGTCTGCCAGGGGGCCCAGTGTACATCGATTGTGCCAGATTCAAAGGTTCTAAGGATGTACCTCTGTTTCTGGTTATTAAGGTTGCTCTCGAGCAGAGGTGGCCCGGGTGTCAGGTCCTGGGGCACTCTCAGCAGGGAGGGGCACACGTTGCTGTGGCTGTGTGGGGGCAGTAGAAGTATACCCGGGTCACGTGCAGATGCACACAGGTACAGCCAGAAGCTTGTCCTGACCACTGTGAAAACACGAAGACTACACTGCTGGAGGTGAGGAGCCCTCCTTTCCACTTCCTTCCCACCATAACGGCCATAGCTCCTGCCCGCTTGGAAAGGAGAAAGGCTCTGAGAATCCTACAGTTTCCACTTTAGTATTCCAGAAAGTTCCTAGATGTTACTTCTGCACCCTGACTCACTGGTGACACATGGGTATGTCTGTGGAAGTTCTCTAGGGATCCTTTCTCATCCCCAGAGCCTTGTCTCGGATTCTGCACCTCCCCCCTCCTCATCCGCCTACCAGTTTCTCCTGGGTCCTGCATGCCCTTTATCCATGCCCATCTCCTCATCCAGGCAGCCATTAGCCTGTCAAAGCAGCCTGTTCAGCCCACGCACTGTGCCCTGGGGCACCCCTGCACAGAGGCTCCCCCTCATCCGGAGCGCTCCAGAAACCTTGCATTTTTGTGTCTGTTTGCCTGTCTGCAGCTGGGGTGGAGATTCTTCCTGCTCTTGTTGCAGGTTCTCTCTCAAGCTCCTGTTGTGACTTCTGTCCCCTCACTTCTACCCTCAGCTCTTCTACCCTTCAACCCTTCTGGGCATGGTCAACTGTCCCTGTCCTCTGATGACCTCAGCTGAGCATGCTCTATCAGCCCCTCTATCCTTCTATCCAGACTTCCCCTCCATCCAGGCTGCCATGACCTGACTCTTGCCTTGCTCTTGCACAGTGGGTGCCTCTGGAGGATCTCCTTCTTGATGGTTCTCCACCTTGTAGGCTCTCGGTCTCTTCCCGTCCCTGCAAAGGACCTGCTCAAAGCAGTCCTGACACCACAGAAGGCTCCCTTTCAGTTCATGGAAACAGCATACAAAGCAGAAGTCCCCGAGAGGATTTAAGCCTCAGGACTCTAGGTACTCCTGGAGGCTGCACGTCTAGCCTGCTCCTTCTCAGAGGAGACAGAGTCTGGGACATGTTCTCAAATACCCTGCAGATTCTCAGGCTTTGTCCCATGTGGAGCAAAGCAGGTTCTGGCCTGGGAGCCCCAGAACTGCATCTTTTACTGGCTCCCCAGGAGCTTCCGACCCACACACTGGCTGGAAAGCCCTGGTCTTGAGCCCATAGAATCTGAGAATGCTGTGATTCTGTACCTGATTGTATGCAAAATAAAATAAAATAAAATAAAATATCATGGAGTCACAGAACGTTTTAGGATTAACAGAGGTTTTGCTCACTCATCTAATGCCAGTCTTCTGTCCTACAGGTCTGAGTCTAAGACTGGAGCTGGAGGCTCTCCATCTGGGAGGAACTTTGGCTTTCCAGGCTCCTTGCTCGATTTTCTGTGGAAAGCCCCTCCTCCATCTCTTGAAGGACTGTTGTCACATGCCACTTGTATTTGTGAGGACCCGGGGTCTCCCTACTGGGGCAAAGGCAACTGGCAGGGCACAGAGTAGGTGAGCAGAAAATGATGTCTCTGTCCAGTTAGGAGCAGCATGTGCTGGCCCGCAGACAGATCCTGCTTGTAGACAAGATGAGCTAGCGAGGACGTTATTGCTGTTTTATTACAGCAAGAGATAGCAAGGCTCACGGATAGATGATATTAAGCTCTTGGGCCTCTGGCCAGGAGATGAGAGAATGTGTGGAGGGCCTCGGCAGGCTTTTTTCTGAGCCTGATGGAGGGGAAGAGCACACGTGTTTAGGAGACAGGACGGCAGAAGGTAGTCACGCATGCATCAGAAGTTAATAACACTCAGTGGTGGAACGCTTGTCCCGTGCACAGATGGCCCCAAGTTCAGTCTGGAGAACCACATAAAAAGGGGGAACCAGCAATGAAAAGACTGATCATTTTCTGTATTTGTACACTTGGGAAAATGGGGCCGGAAAAGGGAAGAGCTTCTCTCAAGGTCACACAGCAAGTTCGATCACCTTTGAATTCCTAGGTAGCTGTTTCTTTGTAGGTGTAAGTCAGCACCCAGCCAGACCTTTCCTAAAGGCCCCCTTTAGAGCAGCTGCTGTTTTGGGGCAGTGGAGATGCTGGCTCTTTCAGCGTGCTTGTGTTCATTTATCAAACATGGACGGAGAGCCAGCTTCTTCCCGAATTGCTCTCCCTCCTTAGCTTCACGCCAAGAGATACACACATGCTCTGATTCACACTTTCAAGGTCCTTTCGCTCCCAAACTCTTTGACGTGAGCGGCGGAGAGATGCAAACAGTCCACGCTATTACAACACGCAAAGTCCCGTCCTAGTGGAGAGGGAGCTGGAGGGGAGAAGGAAACACACAGCTTGCCAGCCAGATGGAACTGAAGGCTCCAAGCAGGGCAGAGACACGAGCTATGGTGCTCCTGGCTGCAAAGGCTCTAGGGTTTTCGAATATTCTCCAGTGCTTCTCCCAAGAGGAGACAGAATGGTTCTGTTGTAGAGAGGTGTGGGAGGGCTTTCTCTTACCCTCTGGCCTTCCTGTCTATGTGACTGAGTACTGAGTATGAGTACTGAGGGTTAGTTTCCTCATCAGTACAATGGGAGAGCCATCTTTACCTGCCAGCATAGTGGACAGAGCTTGGCTTTGAAAAATGACACCCCACTCCCTGGAGCACCAGCCTCTTTCAGCTATCAGCAAATACTTAGGGCTCTTTTCTGGAGTCTGGGACAGTGTGGCCATTAGGCACAGCCTACTTTTATGACCTTCTTTGGCCAGGAATTCTGCCTTTAAATCCTCTACGGTTTAAGTGGGGATGAGAAAGAAAAGAACAGAATGCTAAGGTAAGTAGAGTAACCCCTCTTCTTCCCTTTTACTGGCTTCCTCTCCAAATACAGGACACAGAGATGCAGAACTCCCTAGAGGGAGCCGCCCGAAGGAAGTGCAGTGGGGCTCAACAACAGGAGGAATTTTCCACACACAAATTTAGAAATGGCTGTTTCTGCTTCTCTGAAACTTCCAGCTGTTTCTTTCTGGTAAAAAAAAAAAAAAAAATAACCAAGACCAAAACAAAACCCAAAATAAACCCAAATTCCTTTTATTTGGCAAGCAAAGGTCTTAGGAAGACATAGCCAGAAAAAAAGCTTAAAGGTGTTACAGGCGGCAAAGGGGATTCTGTTCCTAGGCATCTCAGTGGGGCAGGAGACGTGCAGCCTCTAAGTGACTGGATCGCTGTTGCTGCGCTTCAGTAGCTTAAATGCCATCACCTCCACTTTACCCTCCGTTAGCGATATTCGGGTGCAGAGAGGCTAAACACTGTGGCTGGGCACCTCAGCTAAGAAATGTCAGCATCCGCATTTGAAGTTGGTACGCGATTATAGTTGGTCCTGTCCTTGGGGAGGAGCTGGGTAGTTATCTGGAGGGCCAACGGCTGTACAGCTGCAGGGCCAATGGTCCTTGGGTTTGGGGGACTCTGATGGGACATCCTGGGGACCTGTCACAGACTGTTCCTTACAGGCACTAGCTATTTCAGGTCTGAAGTAGGTCAAGCGATGGGAACTATAGGTCAAGGCTCCAGAAGGCTGCCCTGAGGACTTAGACGAGACCCTCCCCTCCCTAGCAGGCCTCCACTGACTTCCGCCCAAGCCCCAACCTCCTACCTCTGTTCTTGCCTGCTAATGTTCTTTCTAACTGGCTTTTGGATCTGTGGGAGAATGGTGCTTATAGAATATACATCTGACTGCATCCCTCAAGGCACATGGTGGCCACGGCTTCTTTTACCACCCAGCACCCACTCCTCCCTCATGTGCCGTCAGCTTTGGAGAAGCCATCTGTGTAGCGGGTCCTCAGTATCCATGGGGGAATCAGTTCCAGGACCCCCGTGGATACCAGCATTCTTGGATGCTTGAGTGTCTTGTATAAAACAGTGCAGTATTTATATAACGTGGTGTGTGCTTCACAGCCTGGATGACCATGAATGCTAATTTGTTGGCTCAGGCGCTACAATTCAGGTGGAACACAGAGGCCTTCCAAATCTACTCCAGCTCCACTGAGCTACATTCCAAAATCTTTGGGAAAATATTACCTCTGTACTGAAGATACACGAGCTTTTCTTTTACATTACACCTTGAGCGAAACAGGACAATGGACTTCCCACAGTGTTTATACCACGTTAGACATTGTAAATAACCTAGAGATGTTTTCCGGTTTATGTTTGTTTATTTTTAAAGACAGGATCTCTTGGAGCACAAGATGGCCTGGAACTCACTATGTAGCCAAAAACTGGCTTGAAGTTCTTTCCCTCATAGCGTCTCATCTGTGTGCAGGGTTCAGCTATGCACCCTCATGCCTGGCTTACGGAAGACTGCATCTTTGGACCTCCATGTCTTTTCGGGGGGTGGATCCTGGAACCAATCCCCTATGTATACCAGGGGGTACTCTAAGAGCATGTGTGAAATGCCAGAGTCTTTTCTGGGTCTGGGAAACACCCGGGAAAGCATTACAAACTTCTGACTCTTCAGTAGGGGAGCTTGGCACAGGGCTGGGGTAATTCCCAGGGCGATAGGGCTGTGGCAGATGGAGAAAAGGGGCAGCTTTGTGTCTTTGGGCACAGAGCTTTCCCGTTCAGGGCAGGGTCCTGGGAAGAATTTGCTTGGTGAATGAATAGGGACCATCCCCGGACACCCAGCAATGGCCCTCAGCCCTCCTCTGTGATGTCACCAGGGCTCTTCCGAAACTCTTTGTTGGTGATTTAGTCTCCGTTTTCAGACTACATCTCTTCCCGGGGCAGAGGTGGGGTGGCGGTTATGTAAGTAACATCTCTGGGTGAGCAGGCCTCACCTCTTCTGATGGGAGCTGAACAAAGCAATGTTCTCTTTACTCCCCAATGCTGCTCATTCCTGCCTCAGCCAGCGGCAGGACAGCCTGCTGCCCGGGGTTGACTTTGATCAAGGCTCCCCTGTCTTGGTTTTTCAGTCTTCACTCTCCCGCTCCCTCCACAGGCCCATCATCAGCCCTTTGATCAGCTCTGTGACTTTCCACTGTGCCTTGGCTGGCTCCATTAGGATGGCGAAACCTCCTCTGGTTCCTGTCACTCTCATGCTTGGACGCCATCTCTGATTCACTATTGCCTGCAGCATCGAGTCCAAATCCATGAGTCCTGGGTAGCCTTCAGCCCCCTCCCCAACCTGTACACCGTGGCTCTGCTCCCAGATACTACTCCTATGATGTCTGTTTCCTCTCTTAACATTTCCGTCCACTCGTTTGCTCCATTGGATGTTGGAAGCTGGAGGACACCGAACGTGTCTTGCTTTCTCAGCTGTAAGCCTGCCCTTTGGCTGGTGGCCAGTGACTGTTCCCAGAATGCACGGAGCACAATGTGGTGTCATGCTACTCTCATGGGGTTGTAGTAGCTTGCTGTGGCCTGGGGGACCTGTAGACACAGGTCCTGAGTGAGTAGGAAGTTCTGGGACCCTCATCATGCTGCACTCGCCCACACACATACCCTCTCTGGATGTCTCCCATACTTGAAGCCACAGTGGTGTTCTGTCCTTGGGGTATTTTGGGTATCATTTGCCGTGGGGACAGCACAGTTTTGGCCTGTCCATCAGGAGTCTATTTGGAGTACCCCGGTCATTATTATCTGGGTGGAGATGATTTCATGCTTCACCTCTGTGGAGGGCATCTGACTCAGAACTGGCTTAGTTAGAGCGCTAGGTGTCTACCTGGCCTCAGGGACAGCCCCACATGGCAACTGACACCAGGCTGGTAAGAATCAGCTTTGGGTATGAGCTGTGGGCTTTGCAGGGCCAAGGCTCTAGGTATTTTGACCACTTTTAGAGGTGCCCACCCGAGGGCAACACTAGCACAGAGAAGCCAAGGGCTTTGAGAAGGGCAGAAGGTGAATCCCTGATGCCCCATGACACTGTGAGGAGCCACATCCCTTTCAGCACCTCTGCTCATGTGGTCAGGGATGACAGCCACTAAACACTACCTTACGCTGTGGCATTGTGGTGGCTCCTGTCTTTGGGGTTGTGCATTTCCTTCTTCAGAGTGGGCTGCTATGGAATACTTCCGAGTTGGAAAAAGGAGCCAGGCACAAATTGCCATGTGGCCTATCACAGCATGACCCTACGCTCCCAGAACTCAAGGTCAAGAAGGAGCTTATAATTCAAGTTCCAACTCAAAGCTGTGTCTGAGTCACAACTTTGTATCCATAGATCCCATCTCCTATCGTCAAGTCTGAAGACACTGAAGACACTCGAAGCGGTCACAGAGCTTTGTCTGTGGCCCATCCACCTCCCCTTAACCCCGCAGTGCTTTAGCTTTGTTGAGTGGGTACCATTGCTCCTGGAGACTTTTCTGAGTTTAGTTTGCCAGTTGCAGATACACTCTCCCTGCCCTCCCTGCCCCCAGAGCAGTGTTTGGTGTGGGGCTGCGTAGAAAAGAAGGCGGGGACTTTTTCCAGGGTCCTCCCTAGTGGCAGTGAAGCTTTCTCAGAATGGGGATCACTTCAGCTCTATCCCAGAGCTGTCTCTTCAAGCATCTTGCTGGGCCTTTGACCTCTTTTTGTTTTTGATTTATTTGAAAGAATTCTTATTCTTGGCTGTATAGTCTTTCCCAAGGTGGCTTCTAGAGTATTTTTTTGGACTGTGTAATTTTGAGGTCTCTCTTCTCTAAGTTGGTCTTGTGGTTCCAAGGCATCAGTTTTAAAAACCTTTGTCCTGGGACTGGAGAGATGGCTCAGAGGTTAACACTGACTGCTCTTCCTGAGGACCTGAATTCAATTCCCAGTACCCACATGGCAACTCACAACTGTCTGTAATTCTAAGATCTGACACTATCACACAAATGTACATGCAGATTTTAAAATAAAATAATTTCCCCAAAGGTTCAGCAATCCTAGCTTGTTGCTTTGTTTTGTATGGGGCTGTGCAGGGGACTCGCAGTGGTTCCGGCAGCTCATGGAGCCCCCAGTCTTAGCATGTGACTTTCGGGGAAGGCATCAGGATGTCACCAAGTCTTTCACTTCGCACGTGTTCTTTCCACGCTGCTTTGGGTAGAGGAGGCTGTGCCCTGTGGCCCCTAGTGTGTAGATTCTAGTTGGGTTTTATAAAAATGTATTGGCAAGGATTAGAGGCAGAGGATAGAGTGAGGTTAGAGCATTCTTTGGCTGAAATTCACAGCTCCTGCTGAGTGGTTGTTTGTTGTACAAGCAAGTCTGCCATGAGTGCACGGCTGAATTAGCTTGTTCTAAGTTCCAAGTTTTCTGATCCCCCTCTCCCCCTTAGGTCAGTTCTTTTAGCAAGTGGCTGTTTTCAGAGACCCAAAGGCTTCTCCTAGGATTCTGCACAGACTCTGCCACTACTGGGGAAACCAAGGCCCACAGTTGTTTGGGTCCTATCCTGGCCTCATTGATAAAGACTACGAACAAACTCCCCTCCTGTCCCCTTGGCTGGGCTCTGGGCAGAGCAGGCCTCACATGGTCACCATCTCTTTCCCTGGCACGACTGACTCCCTTTGTAAATAAGGAAACTGAGGACTTGGTGAGGTCTCTCCATCACTGCTCACCCCAGGACCCCCCCCCCCCCCCGCCCCACTGCATGCAGCAGCCCACACAGCATCCTGTAAATAACTGCATGTTCCCAACACCTCTCCCTCTTCTCCTTGGAAACCTGTTCTGCCTTTGGACTTGGGCTGTCAGATTTCCCTGCTCTGCACAGAGCAGAGCACGGCAGGCGCCAGGCACTCGGGCTGCACTGTGCAGGGCGTAGAGCCGGGAACTGGCTTTGGCCGCCACCAGCTGCCTGATCTTTGTCACATCACTGTACCTTTCTGAGCCTTAGGTTTCTGGTTTAGAATGCAAGGATATAATAGCTGATGTCTGCGGTGGAGATTAAACGGGGACCGTCACACTCAGTACTAGGCTGAGTGCGCGTAGTAGGGGGTCACTGAAAACAAGTCTCACACACACTGTCACGTGCGGCAGCCTTGTGGGATAAATGCTATCGGTAGGCAGATTTTTGGATAAAGAAAAAGGGAGGGAGAGGGTGGGAAACTGGCCAAGGTGACACTGCTCGAAGGTGCCAGAAAGATTTGCGTCGGGGCCTTCTGTCCTTTTGAATGGAGATGGGTTCATTACACGGCTGCGTGCAAGATGTCCCAGGAGACTGCCCAGGACTGCTTACACTGCCTAGTCTGTGGCTGAGCTGTGGTTTGAGAACGCTTTGCCCAAGTTCCTGAAAAGGAAATTTAATCTCCCGTCGCAGCTCTGCTTGGGAGGTGTTCAAGCAGTGTGTGGAGCCCTCACTCTGGGTGAATGCCTTCCTCCTGTGGGCGAGTCCTCTCTCTGTCAGGCCTGATTAGTCACTGGGAAGAATGTTGTTCCAAAGAGTTTGTCTCTTTCTCATGGGCTCACTCGTCCTTACACCTTCAGCTTCAAGTGGAAGTGGCGCAAGGCTGCCACTACAAACAGAGCAGATCTTAGTACCGCGCCCTAGGGCGTCCTCACCAGAGCAACCCTCCATCATTACAGACCATCCACTCCAAGGCAGCCACTCACGGCAGCAGACAACAGGCAGACCACTGTGGTGGGCACAGGCTGGCTCGTTTGGCCCTCAGAGAGCCTCAGCATTCCCTTTGGGCAGCTGCGCCTCCCCATTCCCTCATGCTGTCTAGACAGGGTTGACTCCCTCCCGCCTCATGTTCTAGGCATTGCCATGGAACCCAGGCATTTGATTTCAGTTTCATATAGGGTTGGACATGTGACTGAGAGGCTAGTGAGACACAATCCTTGGACTTAGGGATATTTGAAAAGTTCTCATATTTGGCATTGCTGAGCCAGGAGAGTGAGATGGAGAGCTGCAGAACCACATTGGGGAGTGGGGGAGCCTGCTCATGAGGAAGGCCAGGCTAGGTGTGAGCAGAGCTGGCAGGGAGCAGACCTGGGGACACAGGACAAGCTGCTGTGTCAAGCTTTTCTGAAGTCCAGTCCACTTCTCATATTTGCCATCACTTGAACCAATACTACTCCTTTCCTTTGAAGCCATTTTAGCTCCTTTCTCTACCAACTGCATATAAAATAGACCTGGCTGGCATTGTGCTCTGTGTGCCATTGTTTGTTATTCTACTTAAGCCAATGAGGCGGCTAATATGTCTGTTACGTGGAAAACAGAACAGGGCTAAGAGACAAGGGTCAAGTTAGCTGAGGAGTCATGGGAAGGCTGGGACTAGATTCCAGGCGTTCTGACTCCAGTCTCCAGACATTCTAGCACTCTCTCATGGTTGCAGGTCTGCTGATGCCTGTTCAGTGCTGAGAATGGCCTCTCTTCAACACCATGGCAGCAGGCTGGTTTACTCACCCCTTTTTGGTACTGGGGATGCAGCTGCAGTTTGGCTGTGTGCTGCCAACATGCCAGCTCCCATCCAGCCCCTCACTTTCTACTTCCTCAGGGGAGACGCTTTTGCTAGCCACACCTCCTGACCAAACTGTGTCCTGGAAGGTATTATTGCAGCCTTACGCTTGCCTGCCTGCTCTCTCTCTCTCTTTCAAGACAGGGTTTCTCTGTGTTGCCCTGGCTGTTCTGTAACTCACTCTGTAGACCAGGCTGGCCTCGAGTCCCAGAGTTGCCTGTCTCTGCCTCTCAAGTGCTGGGATGAAAGGTGTGTACCGCCACTGCTCAGCTCAGCCCCCTAATGTTTTTCTTGGCTTGACTGGACCTCAATAATTACGTGGTCCAGGTTTAGCTCTTGTGTGGGGGAGCACAGGGGGCAGTGATGACGTGGTCTGGCCCTTGTTGGCCCAGTGCCTGGCCTGTGGTGGCTGTTTGCACGGCCTTGCTCCAGCACTGTTTCACACATCTGTGAGAAAGTGTGCTGGATTGTTTGACTCTGCAGAATTCCCTCCTGCCCGGGTGAAGATGGCACAGCAGGTAGAGGGACTTGCTACCAAAGCCTGGAGCCGTGAACACAATCCTCAGAGCACATGTAAGAGTGGAAGGAGAGAAGCAGCTTCAGCAAGTTGTCCTCTGATGATACACACTTAGGATATTGATCCCATTGTGAGCCCAAAAAACTGTGAACTATAAAAACCTGTTTCTTGTCTGGTGTGGCTAAGCCCCAACATAGGCCTTTAAGCCAAGAACTTTCTGTTTATTGTAAAGAGGTGATTATGGGGCTGGAGAGATGGCTCAGAGGTTAAGAACACTGGCTGCTCTTCCAGAGGTCCTGAGTTCAATTCCCAGCAACCACTTGGTGGCTCACAACCATCTATAATGAGATCTGGTGTCCTCTTCTGGCGTGCAGGTGTACATGCACACAGAACACTGTATACATAATAAATAAATCTTAAAAAAAAATGGTGTGGTTCACCCAGCCTTAGCACATACCTTTAATCCAAGAGCTTTCTGTACACAGGATTTAACATGTGCCTTCCCATCACACACACACTCACACACACACATACACACATACACACAGGCACGCACGGACACATGCACGCACATACACACACATTAAGTAAGTAAATATATATATATATATCTAAAACAATTCCTTCCTGCTTGCCTGTTCTGCGGCTCCTCAGCCACAGCATCTCTTCTTTGCCTCTGTATGCTGGATACTGTGGAGAGTAGTTCTGAGACTCTTTCCTTGGTGATATTGATAGTAACAGCAGGACAAAGAATATACCAGAAGTGTTACAATACTGCCCTATTCCTATGGCAACCCTCCCATTCACTTCTCTGATCCACTGTATGCCGTGGAAGGCCGAGGCCCACACAGGACCCTCTGGCTGCTTTTGTTTCATGTTGGAGTTGAATTCTTTCTCGTATGACTGAGAGCCCTTGTTTTCAGATGAGTTTTGGTAGAAATGACTCTGCTGGTGGGGGCCTGGCTGTCCCCTGTTGAAAAAGAGGCCTTTGTGGGGCCAAAAGAAGGAACAAGGACCTGTGAGAAGTAGGGAGAGCCTCAGGTCAAGGGTTGGGGTGGTCCCAAGCTCAGGGATGCTGGCCTGAAAGTGTTTCCGCATGCGTCCCAGCACCTCCTCTGTGCCCTGGGCACTTCACCTGAGTACACTTTGCAGAGCTGATGCCAGGACAGAAGTAACACCAGAGATTATCTAAGCCATGTCTCAGACACCGTGCATGAGTGTGGGCTGCAGGCCAGGGATGCAGAAGATTTTCAACCTGTATGCCATCATTACAACCCCAAGGGATGGTACCACGTGCCAGGGCCTGGCACTGGGGGTGAGGAGCACTGTGTCATTCCCGTCACTCACTGGAGTAGCAGCTCCGTGAGTCTCGCCATGCCCACATGGCACCTATGCTGTTGATTTAACATTTCTCTCTAATGCACTCACTTACAAAAATAAAATCCTTCATTGCATTTATTTTACAAAGAACCCTCAGAGGGCCACTTTAACCCAGTGAGCCTGAGTTTCTCCTGTGCACAGGATGAGCAGTCTCAATAAGAACAAGGAGAATGATGCCATGAGAACTCTGAGTGAGCTCCAGCTGTTGAGGACCTGAGAACCAGGATGGCCCTTGACGCTGAGGCTCTCCCTACAGTCAGTGAAATGAGAAAGGAATGTCAAGGGAATGTTGGGTCCTCACACTCAAATGAGGAATGTGCACTGAAGGAGTCAAAAAACCAGAAAGGCTTCCTCTGTGGACCTTACCTCACAGCCCAGAGAGGAGGATGTGCTCACTGCTGTGATCCTCAGTTCTCCCAGTTCCTAGTGGTTGGAAAGTGCACATGTGATTCCTGGTGCCAAAGGACTACTATCAGGCGCCACGTGGGAAGTGTCAGCCAGAAGCCTGACACCGAGGATGGACACACGGGTACTGCCCCTTGATCCTGATCAGGCTGAGCTCTTTGCACGCTCTCTTCCCACCCAGAGAACCTGACAGCCACTGGTTCAAGTCCTTACCCTTAGGCCCCCCAGGGTCTGGGCTCCTCTCTGTGCAGTCACCTCTCTGGGTTTCTGTAGAGCCAACACTTGCCTCATGGGAAGCCTTACATGCATGTGAAGGCCATCTCTAGTCTCCACAACTCCCCGGCAGTGAACAGGTTCCCCGTGCCCCTGGATCAGTTTGCCCCCCGGGAAATCCGAGCCCGCACGGAAGGGTCCAGGTTCCTGACAGGGGATGCGGCTGCCGTCGAGGGGGATGTTGTTGCAGTTTTCAGCTAAGGCAGCTGCTGTTTTTAGCCGGAGTCACTCCTCAGCCTTCCCCCTTCTCAACCCAAAGAAGGAGCTCGGTGCAGAAATAGCCTGTCCCAGGGGCTGCCCAAGACAAGGGCTTATTTTGACTTAGGATTGCTGCTGAGGCTGTGGCAGCCTTGTCAAAATACATCTGCCTCTCCTTATGCTGCCCACGGATCCTGAGCCGAAGCCAGGACCACAGTGCCAGGTGCTCACATCTGGAACTTGACTCCTGGGAGCTGAGGACAACCAGCTTCGGCTCCAGGGACAACCACCTCCTGAGCGTTTGGGGGCAAGAGAGGGTCCCTAATCTGTATTCAGGTATACTCACTTGTGTGGAGCCATGGCTTGGAGCATGTAAGCCTTTCCGCTGTGACCCTACAGAGGGGCTGCAGAGGAACAATAGACGCCTGTTCCATGGGAGGGGAAGCTGCCCAGGAGGGACCTCGTCACTGCAATGAGTCTGTGTCCAGCCCACACTTCCTCCCAGTCCAGGTCCTTTGCATCCTGAGGCCTCATCAGCCCTCTCCCTGCAAGCCCCTTCTTTTGCAATTGCTCATAGCCCAGGCCCCACGCACTTGCCCTGGGCAGGGCTGCTCGCTAGTGCAAATTCACCACGACCCTTGCTTTCCTCCTGATGGCTCAGCTTGTCCCCCAACTCTGAGCTGCAGCGCCGAGTGGCTGATAAGCAGTGATGAGTGATGCTACAGCGAGGGCGCTGCCACCCAACCCTATCACGTCCAGGGCGGTAGAAAAGAGTGGCGCACCCCGTGCCACAGGAGCGCACTCTTCCTGCATGAGTGTGGCCCCATCCGACCTCTCTTCTGCCCATTTCTCACCCACCCTGCCTCCTGCATCCTTCACGCTCGGGTGTCACCCTGGAGCCCCGGAGGTGTGTCCCAGCCTCTGCCTGGCTCCCCTGGTTGCTTGCATTCCAGCCTCAATTTTGTCTGCTGCTCAAGCTGCCTCTGCAACGTCAGCTCTGACCCTGCTTGAAAAGTCAGTCAGCAATGTGTCTGGTCTAGGTGGCCTGTCCAGGGAGTTAAGTGGGGGTGTGGGCGTCTGTGCAGCTGAGGGCCTGTGGTCCAGGGAATACACATGACTGGTATTAGAGGACCCTCAGGGCCTGTCGTATGCCGCCGTGGGCTGTGATTTTCAGAGAGGGTACACAGTGTGTTATTTCCAGAGCTTCCTTGCTCACAATCTTTCTGATGGAGAGCACGGAGGGCAGGGGCCACTCTTACGAAATGCTGGTGTGTTGGTCAGAGCCCAAACTGCCAGCTCTGGTGGCCAAGGCCCTTCTCTGGGTGACTCCTATCTACTTATCCAATAGCTGCTCTGGCTAATCTTCTGATATCCAAAAACATTCCAGGCGAGAAAAAGAAATAAATGAAAAAGGAAGACCAAGCTCTCTGGGCCTCCTGTGGCTTTCCTGCCTGCCTGCTGCCCACTCACCTCCTGCCAGGCCCACTCATCTCACATCTCATGTGTTCTAACCTGCACGATGCAAGCGCTAGCATGTCTGGCCCCTCTGCTGAGCCCTCTGACAGCGGCAGAATGCAGGAGGCAGCTACACAGGGAGGAAGACCCCTGCTCTGCTCTTGTACTGGGCCCTGAAAGTTGGCTGGTGATATATCACACCAGATATGATGGATTACAAGGAATCTTTGGACTTACTCTAATTTGAAAACAAACAAACAAACAAACAAGAAAACCAAAAGCCCAAGCTTCATTTGTGAGTGTCAGTATTTTACTCAGCCCTCCCAGCAGGTGCCTGCCGTATCCTGATGGCGGGGGAGGGGGGGGCGGAGAGTGGGACCCTGTGCTCGGGCTGTACATTTGCACTTGGCCCACCCCAGTCCACTCAGCAGTAAACAGATGGCATGGAGAAAGACGGCACGAGGAACCACATGACTCCTGCACTTTCGGTCTTATGGTCACCCCCCTGCCGGGATGGTTCCACGACGGCCTAGGAGGGACTGGCGAGAGGGCTCACTGCATTGGTCAAGGCCAAACAAGAGCTCCAAGGGGGACGGAGCCTCGGAGGCTGGCGGGCCTGGCTGAGACACTGCTGGTAAGCAACCACATGAAGAGTCCTCCTTTGGGTGAAACCAGCTCCCTGGCTCTTCTCCTGTAAGGACTTGGACCACACCGTCTGCCCAGCCTCTGTGATCTCTTCCCGTGAGGCTCCCTCAGGCCACTACACAGCACCCCAGGCTCAGGAGTCTGATCTGTGCACATGTCCTCTCTAGACAGATGCTTCTCAAGTCCAACAGAGTCCTGCAGAGCTCCTCTGCCCTGGAGTGTGTACGCACGAGTCAAGGGGCCGATATTTCTTGGCCTAAGGAGGGTTCTGACCCTTTGGAAGGCAGTCCCAGAAGGATACAAGCCGAGGCCCTGTCACGAAGCTCACCATCATACCGGAGAAGCCCCCTTTCCTCTCATGGTGGGAAGGTGGCTAGCTTCCTGGTGACCACACAAGGGAAACTACTTTGAGCCCATTTAGGAGACAGCTGATGGAAGTGGGTTGGCAGCACCCACCGAGCAAATAACGGAGTTCCGCCTGCCCCTTCTAAAACGCCAGTGCCCTCGCCACTTGCACCAGCTGTGGACCTCCGC
This sequence comes from Psammomys obesus, assembly GCF_907164565.1. Taxonomy (NCBI): domain Eukaryota; kingdom Metazoa; phylum Chordata; class Mammalia; order Rodentia; family Muridae; genus Psammomys; species Psammomys obesus. The sequence goes on from NW_026596225.1 coordinate 3,902,072, forward strand.
CCGAGGCCCTCTGTGAAACCACCACAGTTAGGATGTGAGGCCTGGTCTCTGAGTCCCCACAGGACACGAGTCTCCATGCGACCCGACTCCCCTATCCTCTGCCCTCATGTGCCCCACTGCGGCCCCTTGGACTCCTTGTCCACTTTGAATCGCCAGGCTTGTTCCTGCCCCAGGACCTTTGCCGTTCTCTTGCACCAGCCTCGCCTTTCCTCCATCTTGACTTGGTTGGCCCCTCAGAGTCTGTGTTCTGCTTTCTCCGCCGCTGTAGTGGGGGCACTTCCTACACTTGTGCTCTGTCTTCACGGCACCTCTGCTGTCTAAATGGTATTTTTGCCTCTGTGTGGCTCTAGGGGCATCTCCATGAGGCCCTACACACCCTCTGCCCTCCGAAGCACCCACTGTGAGCGCTGCGTTCTCTTATCCCCCACCCCCGCCTGCTCGCCCTTGTCACTTACCACAAGCTTCAGGCATGGTGGCTGTGCACTTGCTGGCTCATCTCACACTGTCCTCTGGCCTCCGAGTGGCTCCTGCTTCTCCCTCTGCCCCTTCCTGTCACTTGGCTTGCACACGTGTCTCCACACAGCTCAGCTTCGCACCACTTGACCTTGTCCTATACACCAGCCCTGCCAGTAGCGCCCTGGGCCCCTCGTCGTGTCCCTGCTCGGATCCCTCCGACCCCTAGCCTGTCTCCCTTTCTCCTTCCCCTTCCCTGTCCCACCTTAGGGGATCTTCCTGAAACCTGGAGGAGGTGACAGCCCTGTCTCCTGGGGCCATCTGTTTTTCCCATCACCTTTCCCCATCATGGTGTCCACTGCCAGCCTCAGGGTTGTTTGCGGACAGGACTGCCTGAACGTTCAGCTAGCCTTAGAACCAGGCTCAGAGCCTACTGCAGAGCCAGCGCCAGGAGGGATGGCAACAGGCCACTGCTCGCAATGGGTAAGCTCTGCACAGGCCCCAGAGGTGTCTGCGGCCAGGAGGTGTCTCTCTATAAGCTGGGATAGGAGGAGAGGGCTGGGGTCCCGGTGAAGCACCAGAGACACCGCCTTCTGCGGTTTTGCTCCACTAGTCGGGGCTGGGGGGAAGCACTGAAGTATTGGCCCCAAGAAATGGGTCCTGTTTGTACTCTGTGGGCTCACAGTCCTCCCTGTTCCTTTAAGCTGGTCCAGGAAGCCCATCAGAAGCTTCCTCAGGCTTCACGTGGGACAGCTTCGTTCCTTTGGTATGCCAGCACAGAGCAGCACTACATGAGGTGTCCTGTGCACCTTGGTCCTAACACGCCTGGCTCTGATGGCTGCCCTGAGCTCAGCTGCTATAGCGAAGGTGTTTTTTGATAAAGGAGTTGGTGCAGCTCAGAGAAGGGCCTGGTTCCATTTTCTGGGTGATGGTGACAGCCCTGGAGTTTTGGGTGTAGTCTGGGATAGGGCCCATTTCTCATATTGCCTTAGACACTGGAGGATTTTGGGGGGGCGTTTGCAAGTATTTTCCAGGCACGGATATACTCATCCTCCCCCACACAGCTCCACAGCTCAACCTGCATCATGTTGCCAAAAGAACCTTCCTGAAATGCGGTGCGCAGCACGCCTCACTGTCACCTCCTGCTCAGACTGCTGCAGTGGCCTCACATCCCCTGTGACCTCATGTCGCCTGATCCCCCTGCAGTCCTCAGTCTTCCTTGACTCTCCAAAGCTCCTTACTGAAGTCTGTCTTAGCAGCATCCTCACAGAGAAGAGACAGCCTGGGTGTGTTATGTGTGAGGAAGAGGAGGCTGCCCTTTCTGCAGACCTGTGGGGCCTCTTGGTGCCCAGGTCTTACTGCTAAGGGCTACCTTATGGCAATACAAGCGATACAAGATGCAGAGCCAAATATACACATGGCTGGAACAGAAGGGCTTGGGGTGTGGGCATTGAAGGACAATCTAAGCAGTGAAGGCTTAAAGCCACAGTGTAGCCAAAAGCCACCTGTAGAAGCCTCAAAAAACAAAACAAAAACAACAAAACTCTCCTTTATTTAGGTTGTTTAGGCCTCTACCTCCCCTCCCCCAACCTTAAGTAGGAGTAGAAAAGGTTAGTGGATAGAGAGGGCCCAGACCCCTTTACTTCTCCCTGCTGTTTAAGGTCGAGGGGTTCTTTAATGGCTCTACACCAATCTCCATCAACCGCAGACACAGCCAGCAGGCTCCTCCATGCTGCTGCACCCTAAAGCCTTTCTCCCCATCTGTCTGCTCCAAACCGTCACACCGTCTCTCCAAACTGCTCCACGCCACACGCCAACACCGAACAGCACACAGAACACCTCACTGCACGACACCAGTCTCTTTCTCACTCTCATTTTAATATAGTCCTAGACTGCGTCCCTCTCTATGTCCAACATGGAAGGCCATTACCAGCTGTCAGAGACCACGCCCCGCACAAGACAATTATCAGCTGTGCACAAACTACAGCCCAACTAAAATCCCACACTTGGGATTAAAACAAAAGCATTTTTACATGACACACAGAGAAACCAAAACTTGCATCACAGAAGGCTCTCTCGGCAGCTGGTATAAAGGAGTGGTGCAGGCCTGGGCTAGGCCTCTGCAGCCTGTAGCTGGGAGGACTTGGGCAGCTTCTTGGTTTTCTGTGCTTGGGACTGTGGTCTCAGGTTGGTTGTGAGACTAAAATGTGACAATAGATATACAACAGAAGTTTAATGAAGGCACCATATCTTAACTGTCCCTTCTCACTGGAACTGAAAAATTCTCTTGAGGACATTAATTCTCCCTGTTTTCATTTTGCAGATGAGGAACTCAGACCTCAGAGGAGGAAAGCAGCTTGCTTGAGCTGTTCCTCCTGACTCCCCACCCAGCTGTCCTGTGGAGCCGATCATGTGTGTTCCACTTACAGACTCCAGGAAGCACAGTAAGTGCGGGGCTGGTGTGCCATGCCTGTCCTGTGGGGCTGCTGACTGTGTGCAGAACGGCTAGTGCCTGCTCCTGGCCTTCTCTGGAGAGGATGTGGTCAGGGGTTGGGGTCAGGGCTCTGTGTCTGCTCAGCGTGGACAGTGTTAAGACAAGCACTGAAAGAAGGGAAGAAAGGGTCCATGGCAGCTGAGTGACAAGGGATTGCTCAGTCTCTAAGTTCTGGTCCCCACTGATTCCAGAGTATGCAAGGGTAGGTGGCCTCTCCATTCAGTGCTGGAGCTGAAGCTGGAGGGGTTGGAAGCAGGGTGCATCCTTCGAAGCCCTGGAAGAGACTCTGGCCTTGGGAGGTGGAGGTGAGAGTGGGCTCAGCTGCAGTCAGCTAACAGCTGTGGCAGCACAGGCTCCGCATTCATCCAGCCATCTTGCTAATCCCCTTCCGTGACTCTGTGCCTGGCAGAGTGCCAGCCTCGGGACTAGCACCAATGGCAGATAATATATGAGCAAACAAAGGCAAGAACATTCTGGACGCACATGCCCTGAATAAAAAAAAAAAAAAAGCCACAGCGAGGCACCAGGGGAAAGGAAAGAGGAGAGGTGTCACTCTAGGGGAGAACCCCTAGGAAGGGGTCATAACTTTTACAGGATGGGACCCTATTAGGGTAGGCCACCCCTCCCGTGGGTTTCACTAGATCCTGCTGGGAAATACTCTGGTGATCACACAAGTCTGCATTTTGGAGAACACTCCAGATCCAAGCTATAACACGGCTGAACTTGGGGAGGAGAGCACAGTGAGGTTCAGAGAGAGAAGGGTGTATCTGAGGTCTCAGAGCAAGGCAGCAGGGGAGCTGGGAGGAGCGGGGGTCTCACCACTCTGTGTCTTTAACTACTGTGACAGTTTGGTCTAGGACACCTCCTGTCCCAGCCCCCACGCCTAGAGACCTACAGCCCCCACGTCTCTGAGGGCTCCTTCCTGGGCCTTGTACAGGGCGGATGTGTTCCTGCTGCTGAGGGGTTTGGCCCTCCTGAGCCTGCCATGGAGAGGAGGCCTCGGGGTGTCTAGAGTCTGTGGATCAGGGAAACAGTTCTTGTAGCAGCAAAGTGTGGGTGCTGGGTGTTTACAGCGGGGACACTCAGAGGTGCCCCTTCCTCTGTAGGTTGCATGGGCAGCTTCCTGGGATGAGCCCTCCTGTGTCCTCTCCTGGGAGGGCTGCCCCCTGGGTGGGCCTTTGTGCCCACTTGAGTGTTCCCTCCCTATGAGAATGCAAGCCATGGATGGGCCTACTGGGAGGCCTATGCCAGTGTCTTCCGTGCCGCTCCGAGTTCAGGTTATTGTCACAGTGTCTGTACCCATGTCTGAGCGTGCAGATTTGGGGGCTCATGTGCACCTGTGTGGGAGCTGGACAAGCCGCCTGAGAGAGCACATGGAGCCTGGAGCTGTGGGCAGCCAGTGGCTTGGACTTGCCTTTACCTCAAGGTCTTTGCTTCATGAATTGGAGCACAGAAAGCCTTGTGTGCACCTTCCAATAATCCTGCATGGCCAGCCTTTGCTGTGCTGGGGGCTACTGAGTTTCCCACATTCCTACGTGCTGCTGTCCTGTGAGGTGAGGACAATCAGACGGGGTGGGCCTTGGAGGTGGCACCAATGTGCCCGTGGAGAATCTCTCTGGGCCAGGTGTGCTGTAGAAGGAAACTGAGTCAAGTGGTATATAGGCGTGCTTGCTTCCTGGGCACATGTGAACAGGGACAGTGCCTGGCACTCTTGCAAGGCAGGCTCAGCACATCCTAGCTGTGCTCGCCCTGGTACAGAGCAGGTGAGACCCTCATGAACCTGCTGTGGACCTCAGGATAACTGCACGCTCCTGCATGGCAAAACATGGCTGAGCGGGGCTTTCCTTACGTTGCCTCTGCCCGGATACTTCACCCGCATGGAGGGCTAGCCATTCATCTTGCAGACTAGAAAGATGTTTTCTATTTAAGATGAATGGGGAACACAGAATCTTTGAAGCGATTGTGGGCTCTGTGAACTTGGATGCAAACTGGTTTCCCAGACTTAAGGCTTCCCCTAGCAGGGTCCATCTGGTGGATGAGTTGAATATTCCACCCTTGCTTTATTTTCCTTGTTAAATATCCACCCAAGGAGAAGGCAAAGATTTAGAAGTGTTTACCAGCTGCTCTCACCGAGCTGGGCATTGCACGAGGCTTGTAGCTAATGGGACCAGTGTCTTGTGCTGTAGGGCAGCAATCCCATTTCCATGGGCAATGTGCTCAGTGTAATCTTTCTTGTTGCTGTGTGCATTTAGAGCCAGGGTTTAAACCTTGGCTTTCTGGCTCCAAGTTGAAGCCCTTGAGGAAATGGCACCCATGGTTCAGGTGAATGGGTATGGAAGCCAAAATGGGTGATTCCCGCCGGTTGAGGTCATCATGGTGGGCTTAGAGACCCCTGCATCCGCTGTCATTCTCTCAGCTGGCAGTGAGACCTGTTGTGGAATCTTGGGACTTCAAAGAACACATCTGGAAACTCAGGTGGCCACTGTGGCCAACTCCACAAGAAAAGCCCAGGTCTGAGGGCTGTGTGGCCAGACAGCCCAGGGAAGGGACCAGAGAGGAAAGATATGAAAATAAAAGTGCTCTTGTGAAAGAAAGGAAGGGTGCAAGGCTGCAGGCTCCCTGCAGCCCTTTGGACAGGGGACTCACTCCCTAGGTGCTCCCTGGCTGTTGCAACAAAACTCACAGGTCCACAACGATGTCCACGGTTCCCATTTCTTAGGGAACACATCTGCGATTTTCTTGATAAACATGGTAGGAAGCATAGGACTCTACCATCTGGAATCATTTTTGAGGTGTATAAAGCTTTAAAAATAACCTACACGGGATTGTTTTTAACAGCCTCGTGAAGATGAGTTGTTATCTTGCTTAATTACTTATTTTCCTGTTTTTGTTGATTTGTCCATGTAGACTGTGAACTAAATGGGAGTAAGGACCTCGCTGGTCAGTGCAGCACCCCAGTCCCTGGCCCAGTGGCTGGTCCATGACGAACACTTAAGTCTGCGCGGCTATAATCTGGGAGGGTGAGACAGAGTGAGCTGGAGTTTGGGGTCAGCTCAGGCGACGTAGCAAAACCCCGTCTCAGAAACAAAAATAGAATTTAAACACGGTGAAGGACCAGGCAGGCCGACAGAAAACGTTCTCTTCCTTTTGCAAATAAGAGAACCAAGGGCCGAGGCAGGTTGAGCACTCCCTCTGTCAAGGCCTGGCTCCCACTGCAGAGCCAAGGCCTCATTTGGACCCAGCTTTCAACTTTGTTAGTGGTGGGGCAACAACAGCCAAAATAAATGTATTTATTAAGCCCTAATCTTTTTTTTTTCTTTTTTTCCTGAGGTCAGATTCAGCATCTTTCAGTCTAAAAGCCACTAGCCTGTCTACAGAACAGGACACAAAGACAGGAAAGTCTCTCTGGGGCTGGAGGATTAGATTAATCAGCAATTAGTGTGCAGAACCCTTTCCAGACAAATGCTAAGTATTATCAGTATTTAAATTTGGTTTCATCATCCCTGCAACCTCACAAGAGGGAACAGATGGTCCTGGCTTCAGGTGGAGAGGAGATTGGGACCAAGAGGGAAGTTAGCAAGGCTCTGGTTTCCAATTAGCTCCATCAAGCCTGGGAGGTCTCCCCTGCCATGGCCCTATGAAGATGCATGGAAGCCGCAAGGCCTCCTAGACACATGACCTTGAGCAGGACTCTTGCCTCTCACGTCTCCAGCTGACAGCACTGCCTCAAAAGGGAGGAAATGAAGCCTGTGAGGATGCCCCATGGGCTGCAGTTATTCCTCTGTTCTTTAGGAGACCCAAACAGGGGCTGGCTTTCCCTGGAGAGGTTTGCTAAGACTAGGGAACACTGGGGATGTGGAATCCCATGGATGGATCTGAACCCAGGCTTTGCTCTGACTGCCTGGGTGATCTGCTCCACTTTGGACCTTGTGTTGCTTCCGTGACAGTGGCATTAACTCTGCCTGCTTTGCTCAGGAGGAGGCAACACAAAGGCCAGTGCTGTGGGGACAATGACTCCTGTCTCCTTCCTGTTCCCAGCAAAAGCCTCTGTCTATAGGCTGTGGAGGGGAGGTGTGGGCAAGGCACAGAAAACCTGTCCAGACTTCCTCCCAGGGTGACTTGCAGTTAGGTGGACAAACACCTGGTGTCAAAGGTGCCATTTTGCCACCTCAGAGGCAGAGCTTTGCTTGAGACGCTGGGACAGTCCAAAAGAGGGCGAGCGAGGCTGGGGAGAGCTGGCCTCCTGGACACTGACAGCGGCTCCAGGCTACACCTGGTCTTTGGCATGACCCAACACTTCTCTTTCTTTCAGTTGCTTTAAAAGGCCGCTTGCACCTGAAGTTTTTCTGATGGAGTCACCTGCCATAAATGACTTGTGTTAAAGGGACCTTGATTTCAACCAAGGTTGTGTGTGTGTGTAACTCAGGTGTGAGCTGCTATGAAGACTGCTTGGAAGGTTGGGTTAAGTGTGCTAGTATTTTGTGCAGTTTCCCTGTCTGTGTTCCTGAGTGGGGCTGGCTGTAGTTTTCTTGTAATGTCCTTCTCTGGCTTCAGGGCCAAGTTCAGGCTGGCCTCCTAAAATGAGGTGGGAAGGTCCTCTGCTGTTTTCTAAAAGATTCGGGGCAGAATGTATATTATTTCTTCCTTTAAATGTTTGATGGAATTTACTGGTGAATCACGATTCATATTTTTGATGCTATAAATTACTTTAAGGAAAAAAAAAAGGAGCTGTTTTGCTCACTATTTCTGTCTTATGTGTTGATTGAACTATTTCCCAACACTTTGTTTCCCAACATTTCTCCTGGGTTCTTGTTTGGGGCTGTACCAGGCTCCAGTAAATGAAATATGATCTAAATTTACGTGTTGTGATTTTTCAGTTTTTACTTTTCAAAAGACGTAACAAATTGCTTGCAATCTGTTTAAAAGAAATGAAAGGTTGACTTTGATCTCATGCTGTTATGAGCAGCTTCCTTTCTTACTCTGGTGTCCCTGACTGGCCCCTGCTTCTGCCTCCTGCCCTTTGCCTATTCTGCTGTCTTTCTCTCAGACACCTTCCCCAGAGCCTGGCCTGGTTTGCTCCATTGGGATGACACTTCTGTAAGACCTTTCTCTACCTCCCAGGCTGGGCTAGGTGACCCCCTTGGCAACTCTGCCTCCTGCGATTGGTGTCCTCAGGCACCAACCATATTATAGTCACAAACCGCTTAACCATTGAGACATGCTGAGAAATGATTTGTGTGACTGTCACAGAGCGCTTACAGAGACCTAGGCAGGACGTGCTAGTCTGGCCTCCATGCGTTCTAGAGACAGGGAGAGTATGAGATGGGTGTCCCAGAGGATGGCACAGATTGGCACAGGGAGCCTGGTAAAATTCTAGTTGAGTGAGTGTTTATCCCTATTCATGACGATGCGCACCTGGGTTACCATGTGAGCAGCTCTTGCTGTGGTTCCTGTGCTTGGTGACAACATCTCATTCTGTGTCTGTGGACTCCAGGACTCAGAGAGACATAGTGACTGCACCAGGTTCTACAAATGGCAGCGCTAACGTCAAAGGCTGCACCTCTGGGTTCCAAATCCAGGGATTCCCCTGAGTTTCAGCTCCGTACCAAGATGGCAGTGGTTTGGGGATGTCTTAGGGTTCACTTGTAAGTATAATCTTACAAATGCAGCAGAGAGGGTGCTCTGGGGAGGAAGGACAGACATTTCTCCATCGGTGGGCTGGAGCCATGCACCTATAGAAGCTTCACATTGAAGTCGGACAGGCTCCCTGCTAATCAGGAAAGGAGACGAGAGACAGCATGAGGCAGGTAGCAGCAGCTGACAGCTGCGATGGTTTCCTAAGGGGCCTGGCTAGTGTAGGTGGAGAGTCCCCTTCAGTCTTGGAACTTGCTGACTTTGGGGATAGGGTCAGCTACTCTCTGTCCAATCTCTGAAGTCCATCTTGTATCTTTGTTTCCAAACTTCCAGACCACAGCTTCTAGACCACACACAGCAAAACAAGGCTTTTACAAAGTGCACAGGCTAGCATCTGGAGCTGCCCGAGCCTTTGATCTATTGCAGACTCTTCTTTCTCATTTCTGCCTAGATCATCTTTGGGGCTCAGCTTGGTTGTCCCACCTTGAGGAAGCCTTTCAGATTTTCCAGGTTCGGAAGGGAGTTCCTTGTACACTCCTGCTCATCTTCTAATCCAGATGTGTTACCCTGGAAGTTCACTGTGTGCTGCTTTCTTCTTCTTCTTCTTCTTCTTCTTCTTCTTCTTCTTCTTCTTCTTCTTCTTCTTCTTCTTCTTCTTCTTCTTAATCTTCTTCTTCTTAATCTTCTTCTTCTTAATCTTCTTCTTCTTCTCCTCCTCACTTTTTTTGAGACAGAGTCTTGGTACATAGTCCTGGGCTGGCCTGGAACTCATACTGTAGACCAGGCTGGCCTTGAACTCACAGAGATCCACTTGCCCCTGTCTCTTGAGTGCTGAGATAAAAGGCATGCTCCTCCACACACTGTGTGCTTGTGACTGTTGAGCACAGGTTTTTGGAGATTAGAGCCTGGCCTTCTTCAGTTTGTCCATCATGACAGCCAGTGATTTTCCTCTGCAGAGTGAGGGCAGCAGTTTCTCATCGGGAGACTACACACTGGAGGCTCAGCAATACATGAGCTTCCCAAAGCCTCCCAAACTCTATAGGTGGCATCACAGGGGAGGAATCTGGTTTTGTGGGTGAAGTTGAAGAGCAGGTGCCAATGACTTCCTGTGTATGGCCTGCTCAGGTTGTATCAGTGCACATTTCTTCCTTTTACTTTGAGTGTGGTGAATTCTGGGTAGAGGGACTTTCCTGACAGGATGAGGACCTGAGGGGCCAGTCAGTCCCCTTAGTTTTCCACATACCCCCCATCACCCTGACCCTGGCGTCAAGCCTGTTTGGCTTACATTGGTTTCCCCTAGAGGAAGGTCTCTAAGTCTGAGGGCTGACAACCCCTCTCCTGCCTTGCTTCCCCCAGCTCCGATAGCTTTTCCAGGAGCATGTGACTGACAGGAGCTCAGGAGTCCAGCCAGATGAGTACAGGCAAAAGAATATCGGCTTTGGTGTTAGCAAAGCCTAGACTTTCACCTGCACACGCAGCACAGCTTGCAGAGGGAAGCCAGGCTCGGCGCTGCACGGACCTATCCTGGCCTGGAGGGCTAGCAGGCTCAGCTAGTCTTCCTGGCTCAGCCCGCGGCTTCCTTTCAGAAACAGGGCTTTCAGCATTTAATTTCCTGTGCTGTTGCAATGACCCACGTCTGGCATACCACGGTGCTCAGAGTCCCACCTCTGGCCAGGACTTCTCTACTCATCGCCCTGGCCTGGGGCCAGGCACAGAGGAAATGGAGACTTGTAGTGTCTCCTGCCTTCCGACACCGATCACGCTCAGAATCCAGAAGCTTTTTGGTGCTCAGGACACATTTGCTGAATGGGTGAATGAATTCCAGTTGGTGGGAAGGAATGAATGAATTCCAGCTGGTGGGAAGGAATGAATGCATTCCAGATGGTGGGTATAACTAGACTTTGCACAAGAGACATGGAGGGCAGACTGAGTAGACCAAGGAGGGAGGGTAAGAGGCTGGTGTATAAACTGTGCCCCCAGCTTGGAATGCCCTTTCTCTTTCTAGCTCAGCCTTGTTTGTTTGTTAGATTCTCATCCAAATGTCACCTCCTGGTGAGCTTTGTTTAGCCCTCTGCATAGTCAGCTGCTTCTCCCCCACCCCCCATGTCTTTTTGGGCCTCCACATCCACCTCACTAGGCCCTTTCTGCTTCCCGCCACAGTTCTCAGTTTACTTCTGTGAGACAGTGAGGTCTTGAAGGCAGTGGCTACGCTCCCCTCTCGGGATCGCTGTGGTCTCAGAACTGGGTGGCTAACAGGTTAGTTAATTTTCTTTCCTTGCAGCAAGGCTTGGTGATCTAGTGGGGATCTAGCCAGAGTCCTAACACACACCTTAGCTCTACCTGTTTTTCTCCCACCCCCTTGGAGCCCAGTGGGTGGGTGGGTCAGGAGAGCAGGGAGCAGCAGCTGTGGACCCTGGAGATGGAGGTGCCAGGGCCACCAGGTTACCAGGCTTTGGGAACCAGGAAGCACACCTAGGTCCCCGCTGCCCTTGGGGCAGGTCCCTCCTGGCTTCCCTTTCTTTTCTGTGCCTGAAGCAGTGGGAGGGAAGGGATTGAGCCACGGGGAAAGCCAGTGTCCCTCCTACTTCTAGAATTCCTGAGATTCTTGGAGACTGACAGACACACGCCAGTGCTCATGTACATACACACCTACACACATGTACACAGAAGCAAACTATGCAGAGGTGTGTAACACATAAACGCAGGAGAGTCCCATCAGCACGTACTGGCTTTCTGCAGGCAGATGCATACACGTGTGCCTAAAGATCACATTCGCATTGGATGCAGAGACACACTTAGGCTGACACACTCACCCTAGTTTCCCGGGTGGGACTTTGAAGTCTGAACTCACACAGTCTCACTGAAGCCACGAGTGTGGACCCCAGTTACACACTCACAGAACATCACCTGGGGAATCCAAAGTCCCTCCCACTCATGGCGATGAGGTCATTAACACAGACCCGCACCCTCTCCTCTGGCAGGGTCCTCCCCCTCCCCCCCCTCGCCCCAATCTTTGGGTAGGTGAAGAAAATGTAGCTGAGAGCTCTGAGCAGGGAGACCCACGGGGGTGAAGATGGGGATGAGCCTGTCTCCCAGGTTACTGCGGAGGGATGCTGCCTTTAAAAAAAAAAATGCCGTCTTGCCGTTTCTGGGACAGCTCTAGGGAATGAGGAAAGACTAGATTTGCCTGTTCTCGAGCCTGCCTTGCCGGTAGAGCCCTGTGCAAGGGGCTCCTTGAGAGACCACTGAGGTTCCCATGGCTGTCCTGGAGCCTGTGGCAGAGGAAGAAATGAAGGGTGGCCGGTAGGAGTGAGAGTCTGGCTGCTGCACATGGTGCCTGAAGGCTGCCTTACACATGACCTACTAAACATCTGTGGGGGTGGGGCAGCGTGCCACAGTGATTTGTACCTGGCTACGCTTCGTGTTTGTGGGCATCAGTGTTCACAGGAAAATAGAGCCACTCAACTCTCCCGTCATCAGGACTGCGAGAGTGAAAACAGGAGAGCCTCACCTGTCCCTCTTGTTTGAATGGGCCCTACCTCCCTGCAGTCACACGGCACCCCTGGGCCTGCTGTGGTTTGCACCCTCGTCCTTATTCTCCTTCCTGGCCTCCTTTGTGTGCACTGTCTACCATCTGCCCTTCCAGCCCACCTTGTCTTTGTACTGAGTGACTAGTCCTCACCTCCTTTCATCTTCAGAATCTCAGAGAGCTCAGAGGGATACCAGGCAAGGGGAGCAGGTGAGGGGGACCACCAGGCACTGACCAGATGCCATTAAAGGCAAAGAACACTGACATTTGGATGGAGAGGAAACTGGTGAGGCTCTGGAAAGCGGGAACTGGCAGCTGGTGGGCCCAGGGCTAGCCACCATGGTGTTTGCTTTTCCTCACATCACTGTGAGTCTCATGACCATAAAGTCCCTTCAGGAACCTTGAGGAGACATTGTCACAGTGGTGAAGGCCTGAGCCTATTTTTGTGAGAGTCCTGGTAGACACTGTCATGGTGGTGAGGGTGTGGGCTTGCCCCTGGGAGAGCTCTGGACAGACATATATGATGGAAAGGGTCTAGTCCCTTGCCCCGACTTCTGCCTCCTGTGGTCTTGGGGATAAGAGGTGCCCTCTTGGTTCCTTCCTCTGTATTCCAGGCCTTATCCTGTCTGTATTACAGGGTTATATCAGGGAAAACTAGCCGTGGAAGACATATAGGTGTGGCCAGATGGGGAGGTAGGGTAAAGAGCTGTTCCTAGGAACAGTGTTATGGAGACCAAGTCCCTTGAAATGACAGGGAAAATGGAGGCTCAGAGAGAGCAAATGAGGGGTTTCAGAAGACTCAGTGAATTCAGAGGGCTGGGGAAGCCCTGGGCTCGCCTAAGACCCACCCCTGCCTTTGGAGTTCAGAGAGACTTGGAGCTTAGGTCTGGCTCTGGCCTAGTGTCCTTGCTCAGGAGTGACTCCTAGAAGGGGCGAACAAGCTCTCACACATCCTTAGGAGGCAATGTGACTCCAGTGCTCTCGCCGCCACCGCTTGCTTGCTAACTGGCCACAGACAGTGGCTGGCACCTCTGAGCCTCAGCGACCTGGCCCCCTCCCCCACCAAGCTGGAAAAGGCAAGGCCTCCTGTGCAGGGCTGTCATGGTAGGGCTGAGGTGAGAAGAGTCTTAGATGGCTTACAAAAGGACCAGCGTGGGACCTGCCTCCACCTCTGGTGCTGACCTGTGTCTGACCTTGGCAGACTAGAGTGTCATGGGGCCTGGGCAGTGGGGAGGGACAGGTCCAGGTTGTTGGGGTGGGAGGTGCTCCTTGCCTGGACTTCACTCTGCCTGTCTGAGTGCAGGGGAGGAACTCCCTGTGGGGATGAATCCCAGCATCTCCAGACAGAAGGCTCAGACAGACGCTGCCTCACACCTGCAGGCTTGCTGGCCTGGTTAATCAGACACCAGACACTGGGAGCTTTGAAACGTGCGGAGGCAGGCATGACACCCGGGGGTTATCTAGGTCACTAAGGCTCAGAGAGGGGTGTATTTCACCCAAAGCCACACAGCAAGAACAGTAACGAAGCTAGAACTGTGATCCATGGTTCAGAGACCTCCTCCTCACTGGAAAAAGCTAAGGTCATTTGGTCCAACTTCCCACCCCGAGAGTCCTTACATACTTCTAGGATCAAGGAACTCACTGCCCTCCATGGCAGTCTGTACACTTTAAATCAGCTAGTGTCCCAGGCGTTTATATGGAGCTGCAAACCGACTCCCCGTCATGGGACCTGTTACCCTCAAGTCAGCAAGCATGCTGCCACAGCTGCCCCTCTGCGGGAGGGCTTGCATATGCTGGGTCTTTGTTTGGGCAGACTGTAATGGAGTGCTCCTCTCTTAACGCAGAGGCTTTCAGACCCTCCCCCGCCAGCCACTGAACACCACACTTTCTCAGAATGCAGGGCCAGACTTAAAGAGGATAAACCGGGAGGCTCCCAGAGGCTGCCTTAGTGAGACTGTTCGATAAATGTAATAACAATTAGGTATTTTTATCAGTGGAAACAAAATTGACTCAGAAGTAAAAGGAGGATTTTTAAAGGCGTTTTCAATTCCTGACTTTCACGGAAGTCAGTTACGTTGGCAAGCAGATAAAAGCATCCACGGGCCGGGGAGATACGCAGTGCCATGCAGGTTTTGGAAAGTGAATCTTTCTGTGCCAAACTGTCAGATTATAGAGCTGCAGTGGTCTCTCCTCACTAGGAACTCCTGCAGGTCAGAGCCAGGGACTTTCTAACCCTATGCTGGCTAGCACACATTGGAGCAAAGACACAGACAGACACAAAGTTCTGGGTGGCTGGTATTTCAGTGTGTAAAAGGTCAAATGCATCTCTCTGTGTCCATTCAGCCTTTGGACTTCGTGCATGTCTTGAGGGAACCTAGTAGAATACCATGATGTGGGTGTCATCCACTGCAAATTCTGAGCCACCCTGGGCAGCGCAGGCTGCTGTGGGAGCCCTGAATGATTTGCTTGTCCTGCAGTCCCTGCCTCCACTTCCTTTTTTGTTAACAAGAGCACAGTCTGTTTCCTCCTGGGGACCAGTTTCTCTCTAGTGTCTTCTTGCATGCTTTGGGGGTGCTGAGTCCCAGCCTGGAGCTCCACTAGAGGGACATGATTTGATAAGTCAGTGCAATTCTTCCGCACATAGCTGCATTTAAGCCACATACGGCCCCTGGCTCTTACCTGCCTCCATGTAGTTTCTGTCTCAAGGCTGATCGCTCAGTGAGGGCAGGCCAGGTCCCTTCTGTCTCTGACTCCTCAGAGCCCCGCCTATACTGGCACAGGAAAGGGCTTCAAAAGCCTTTTGTGCAGTGGTCCCCTTTATCCAGGCTTCTCTTTTTGTAGTTTTAATTTCTCTCATCACTCATGGCTTAAAAAACATTAGTTAGAAAGTCCCAGAAATAGATATTTCACGAGTTTTAAATTGTGTACCTTCCTGAGTAGTGGGATGAATCTCAAATCATCCTATGTCTTCCCTCCACAGATGCGGGTCATCTTTTCATTCAGAGCATCCATGCCATGTATGATGGCCACTTTCTCATCACTTAGCAACCATTTTAGTTATCAGAGCATCTAGTACCACATTCACTTTACTTCCTCCCATCCTGAAGGTACTGTGTGTATCATCCAACATCACAAGAATGTAGTGAGTTTGGGCTGTGGGACATATTCCTATAAAACATAAGGAATGGCTCTATGTTGAATTTCTGCCTGAGGAGCTGCTCATTGCTCTGGCCCAGTCCCTAAGTTACCAAGGGCTGTGTGTGTGTGTGTGTGTGTGTGTGTGTGTGTGTGTGTGTTATGTGTACTGTGTGTGTGCATAAGCATGTGTTCATGCATGTGTTCATATGTGTGTGTTAAATTTGTTCACTTAAAACAACTCCCAGGGAGAGACCAGTCAATTGCTCAATTTTTACATTGCTCAAGAAAGAGAGGGAAAGGGATAGGTTCACCTCCCTTAGTTTTTAGGAGCTGGAATTTTATTCCAGCCTCATTATGCAGTCTTTGGAAGTATGCAGGTTCTCTGGGGTGTGTGGAAAATTTCAACCATCCCCAACCCAACATCTACAAAACCAGACACTGAAGCAGCTGGCCACAGAACAACGGTACTGGGGGAGGTGATCTTGTCCCATCGTCAACCATCGTCCTACAGTTATCTGGCCCAAGGAAACAGCCTAGCTAACTGACAACAGAGGAAAGCAATAGTTTCTTGTTCCACAGCCCGGGAGACCCCCAAACACAGAAGCAATCAAGATGGCACATTCTGGGTATGCCAGATAGAAGAAGAGGACATCAATCTCAAGCACTGTGTCCCTCCCTTCCCAGCTGGTCGCTTATGTATGCCATGATCCCCTTGAATGCTCGGTTTTCTTTTCATACCAGGAGTGAGGGATCCAGGGGACTCTCTGCTGAGTCTGATGTGTATGTAGTGTGGAGACACAGTGATGGTGCTGGCTATAAAGCCACTTCCTGGCCTCACTCTCTGCTGTTAAGGTCTCCTGTGTGGCTGACCTCATTGCCAAGTTCTAGGTCAGTTAAACCGTGAGGGGGGGCAGGCCCCTGCCTTCAAATCTCCTGGATCCTGCCACGCAGGTAAGTCCATTCTTGTTTCTTGGTCTCAACTGCACAGTTTGGGTAATGAGAGCGCTGTGCAGAGTCCCTCTTCTTCAAGCTATGGCTTGCCTATTTCTGGACTTTTTTCCCTGAAGTAGGATAGTAACAGAGGGTATCCGGCAGCTAGACAAGATGACTACTGATATTGTCTTATTTCTTCACTTTGAGTTAGAATAATTTCACCTTGTGGCTTACCTCTTGCTGATCAAAGCTCTGACTGGCAGTTAAGTGCCTTTGATTAATAAAAAATGGGGGAAATGAATTAATCATGACTTCAATTCAGAGTGTTTGGGAAACACTCTTTAAAAAGCCAAATCTGCTAGGGCCAGAAGGGGAAACACAGTATCCTTTGGGGTGAGAGGGTGGAGGCTGATGGGGCTGTCTGTGGATGGCTGGCTCTGGGCAGAGGACCTGTGCAGGAGCAGGCAGCCTGGTGCTGCTGCTTGGACGGGAGGCTGGGTCCCTTTAAGGCTCCTCTCCCCCCGGAGCCCCAGGCCTGTGCGGAGGAGGACATGCATTATTGAAAGCGCATTTCAATACCTATCCTCTCCCTCCTCCTGTGGGCGGCAATCACAGTTTACATAAGCTGTCTCTCTGTGCTCCCAGGCAGCTGCTCCCTTCTGGCTGAGTGGTTTGAGGAGGGAGTAGAAGGGAGGGATACTAACTGTGCTGCCACCTCAAGCCTCAGCCAGGGTGTCTGGTAGCGAGGGGTGGCAGGTCTTGGCACCACACAGGCCCAGGCCCTAAAGTTCCTTATGCACCAAGTACTTTGCCCCTCCCCTGAGATCTTACTTTGTGGTTTCCTCCCTAGTGTCCCTGTTAATGGCTTCCCACCTCTGTCTACAACACAGAGGTGTGTCCTGCTCTCCAGGTTCTTCCACAACCTGTTTGTGGGGGCAGCTGTTGCCTGGCTCATAGGCAGGTCAAGTTCAGCAAACCCCAAACTGACCTTACCAGTTTTCTCCCAAGCCGTCCACTCCTTCCATCTGTCCTGGCTCTTTATCTTCTCATCCTTTCACTCATGGGACCATCACCCATACATTCACTCTCTGCTTATCCCCTCACCCGTCCATCATCTTTACTGCCATTCACTTATCTACCATTTCAGCCGTCCATCTATCCTCTCGCCATTTACTAAGAGCAGATTTTACTGTCAGTATTGAGAGTCCAGATGCTGGGTTTGTGCTCAAATTCTTAGAATCTTCTGACCACAACATGCAGGCGAGTAGACTACTGAAATAAACGCGTTGAGTAGAGAAGAGGGCGAGGGGCTGCAGAGGCGGGGGGGGCACTCTGCAGTCCTGCTGAATATTGACCACTTTGTTCGCTTATTGTTTATTAGTTTGTTTGTTTGTTTTGAGACAGGGTTTCTCTGTGTAGCCTTGGCTGGCCTGGAACTCACTTGGTAGACCAGGCTGGTTTGGACCTCAGAGATGAGCCTGCCTCTGCCTCCCGAGTGCTGGGATTGAAGATGTGTGCCACCATGGCCTGCTTGAATACTGTCGTCCATATGATGACACCGAAGCACATCCCTGAGCGCTATGGAGGGCACCTGCTTCTCTCCCCCGATCCCTTGTCTCTACCTCCCCTGACAATACCTCTGTGGGAGGAGTTCCTCTTCTGTTCCTTCTTCCTCATGGTCTTTTTTTGGCCTGGGTGGGAAGGTCACATTGTCAGCAGCCACAGGTGACAGTGGGACCTACACCTGGCTGTGGGAACGAAGTTAGGGCTTTGTCTGCTGACACTTAATCCCGAACACCACTGCTACCCTGGAAGCTGGGCACCCATTCCCAGCAGGGATGCTTGGCTGGTAGAAAGGTGGGTGGATATTTGCCACTTGACGAGAAAGCTCGCCAAAGAGTGAGGAGCACAAGGAGAGGCCAGACAGATGGGAAGGCAGTCCTAAAATTTTCTGCAAACCTGTCTGGCAAGCCTATCACTCACAGTCAAAGGAACCCTTGTTAACAGCAAAGATCTTCAGAAGCAGCAGGACACAGTTCCACGTTCGTCTTATTTGATTTCGAAACAGTCCCAGGAGGCTGTTTACAGGTGATGGGACGATGAAGAAGACCTAGACAGTCCAGTCAGCAGACCTAGCCTGGAGCTTTTAAGACAGCCTTTACTCCGAGGGGAATCGGAAAGGATGCTGGAGAAGATTTGAGAGGGAAGGATGGATGGAAAGGAGCTGAAGAAGCCCAGACGCACTGGTCTCTTGATAGGGTTGTTGTGAGACGAAGAGAAGGTGGATTGGTAGGAAGTGAGTTAGAATTGTAGAATTGCAGAAGTGGAGGAAAGGTGGCAGCATGAAGTTCAAGGTTTGCTACATTCTGGCCACGTGAGGTGACATCTGGGCCACCAGTGTACCAGAGAGGGCCTCGCCCCCAGCCAGCCCGTATTGTGTTGCTTGACCATATTTCAAAATCTGACCTCCTCCCGGAAGCACCCCTCAGACCCAGACTCCTCCCTGTAGATTCCCCAGTCCTCCCCCCCACCCCCACCCCCGTCTCCTCTGTAATGCTGGTCATGCTGGTCTCCCTGACCAAGTATGACTCATCCTCCCTAGGGAAGTCTATGCCTTCCTGGACTGTGGTTAGACCCCAGGCCTGGCACCCAGGCGTGGCTGAATGCATATCTTTTAAAAAAGGGTTTATTTGAAGGAAATGAAGCTAGATAAGGCGTAAAGTCAGGATATGAGTGTGACAGAAGGATAGAGGCAGGCAAGCAAGCCACGCAGAGAAAGATCAAATCGGTGAGGAATGCAGACAGGGAAAATGGAGGTCTGAGGAGAGGCTCAGAGTGCAGCCAAGGGTGAGGCTCAGAGACCATTGGACCTCTGGGATTCATCTGACCTTGGTCCTTGCAAAGCACCTCACCCTGTTCTGTGGGAGGACCATCCAGTTGGCCCAGCGCCTCTTAGAACTGGGCAGACGAATCCTATAGGTCGGGTGGGAGAGGCAGGTGCAACAAGAGTTCTTGCAGTTCTTAACCCTGTCACCGGGGCAGGCGACAAGACACGGTGGTGAAAGGATGGTGCAGGAAGGAGGGCTGCAGGTTGGGGAAGAAGGTCCCTTGGTGCCTCTGCCTCCTGGGACTTTCCTGGGGAGTCTGCGGTATGACCCTTCCCTTCAGTAGCTGCCTGTGGATTCTAACCCAGGAAAGGACCCACCTTCACAGCCTGTGAGTTCTCCCACCCTGCTCTGGAACCAGATGGTTGACCAACAGTCCCTGTCTACCACGGCTTTGTCTTTATCCTCTCTAGCCCTGAGCACTGTCCAAAGTAATCCTATTTATTCTGTCCATCTGTTTGTTTATTGTCTGTCTCTCCCACTGTGGGAGACTCTATGGCAGAGACTGTGTGGGTCTCGCAGTGTCTAGTCCGGCACCTGGAGATGCTCGCTGAATGATGAGCAGCTTAGTGAATGGGAGGACAGGTGGATGGGTGACGTGGGGAATGTGATATGCTTGGACGTGGTGTTGATGAAGCATTTCACCAAGCAGGGCTCCAAAAATAAAGGCACCGAGCTGTGAGATGAGAGCCCTTGAGAAAGGCCCTTCCTTCCAGGGCTAATTGTGTGCTGTGAGCTAGAGAGCAGCAGCTGCCGGGAGACGGGAGACGGCAGACAGGGAGGTCCCCATGGGGGGGTGCAAACCCAATCCCCCCCCCCCCAGGACACCTGCTCTCAGGCAGCCAGGAAACCCGCCAGGGGCTGGCTGTCACTGTAAAGACAAAAGGATGCTAATGTCACTACTTAGAGACTGGGGTGGGGCGGGGTTCCAGCACTGGACTGGGTAGGGTATGAGGCACTAGTCCGTGTGCCTAGTGAACCGAGGCGAGGCATGTTGGACACTTCTGTTATTTGTTTGTGTGCCCTGTCTGCCCTCCGCCTCCCCCCCCCCCCAAGGGCTCAGAGGAAGACCCAAAAGCCCAAAGAGCTAGCGGGATCCGCTCAGCTTCTTCCTGCAAGTGTGGCATAGCTGGGGCTCCATCAGCCTGGTCTGAGTGGATGAGCATCTGACATGGCATCAGGGTGGGCGCTCACCTCTGCTGGGATCTTCAGTGTGCGAGAACCAGGAAGGAAGGACAAACAGGAAAAGTTACTACCCAGAATAGGGGTGAGAGAGATGACTTTGGCATGGTTCTTTCTTTTTTCTTTTTCTGTTCTCATCTCTCCTGTAGCTGCCTGTTCTCATCTGAGACTTGGATAAAAATGGGCACAGGGTCCCCTTGCTGCATTCCTGTCTCCAGCTGCGGAGTGCTGGGCCACCCACCCCTTCCTGTGAGGTGTTGATAACAATTTGGAACCCCAAAGGCACAGCAAGGGTTGAAGGAGGCAGAGGAAGTAGGTGAAGTGTGCCAACAGCTTAAGCAATGCTTGTGAATTAGTTGTAGACCTGAGGCCCCTTCGCCAAGATGAAGTGCGGACCTGCCCCAGACCCCCAGGGGCGTGAAGAGACCGTTGTGAAAGAGGGCAGTGGGGTATAATCTAACAATGAAAATATTATAACCAAGTACAAAAGCACTAGAGAATCTCAGCCACAACTGAGCAAATGGAGACAGAGACTTGACTTTAATTTTGGCGTGACTTCATTTATACGAAGTTCAAAACCAAACTGAATGTTCTTATGAGGTTAGACGTTTGGGTCATTCCTTGTGTGGGGGAGGTGGCAATTGTGAAGAGAAGCAACGGGGCTGTCTGTGGAGCCTCCGTTCCTTCTCTGTGGTGGGTTATGCCGGTCTAGTTCCATGTGGAACTTTGTGGAAGACTCTGAGTGCAGGTGAGTGGTTGGACTTGCTCTTCGTGTTGAAGGCTTGGTTCCCAATCAGGAAGGGCTTAAAGGTGGAGTCCTGAGAGGTAACGGGCTCTGAGAGCACTGTCTGACTGGTGATGAGCTCAGAGCTGAAGGCCTCCGTCTCCCGAGGCGTGTCCTGGAAGACTATCCGCTCACCCTTGTCCAGGTTCCTGGCTGCCTGTGTTGCAGCTTTTCCTTGCCACCTTTCTGCTGTGGGCTTTCTTCTGCAGCACGGTATAAGAGCTACAGCCAGTCACCCCTGGGGTGAAACCTCTCAAACCTTGATTCAAAATAGATCTTGCCTATTAAAAAAGGTTATTCTTATTTTATGTTTATGACTGTTTTGCCTGCATATCTGTGCAGTACCCACAGAGGTCATGAAAGGGCTCTGGACTCCCTGGACCAGGAGTTACAGGCATTCGTGAGCCTCTATGTGAGTGCTGAGATTTGAACCTGGGTCCTCTGCGACACTGTACCCTCAATCTTTGAGCCATCTCTGAGCTGATTTTCTTTGGTGTTTTGTCACAGCAGTAGAAGGCCAACTAACATAGTGATATTTCAAGGAAAGTTTTCTGAAAAATAGTCTACAAACAAAGATTAAATGAGAACTCTATCTGAGGCTCTGTCTGTCTTGGGACAGGGCCTCAGCTTTGCGGTTGTCACCTGTACACTGCCCTGTCGTAGGCTCTTAGCCACCCTCTGCTTTTGCCCATCCTTTCCTGAGGAGCTCTCCCCTGGCGGGCCACGTGCTCCTTTCCCAGCTCCCAGTGGCCCATCACCTCATTTCTCTCTGCAGCTCTCATGCGCTTTCACATTATCTTATCTTGTCAGTTCCCCAACATCAGGACCAGTGACTGATCCATTTCCATGTCCCCATGCTGAGCACAGAGTCTTGGCATGGTGGCACAACAGCATTCTGTGGTACGATTGAAAGAAAGTATTCTTTAAATTTTTTTTTTTACTATGAGGCTCTAGCTGTCCTGGAACTTACTAAGTAGGCCAAGATAGCCTTGAATTCACAGAGGTTTGTCTGCCTTCACCTCCTGAGTGTTAGACTAAGGGTGTGTGCCGCTAGACCCGGCTTAGGAAACCATTATTATTTTAGGCTCCTATCTGCCGTACTAGGGAGCCCATCATCTGATGTAGGTAGACCTTTCTTTGCTGTTTTGTGACACACCTTCCAGAGATTTCTATTCTCTAGGATAACTGACCCTAATTTACATATTTACACCCTGTGACCCACAGGATGGGTTTCCTCCTTTTCTTTTTGGGTTCTGTTTGTTTTTGTTTTTGGTGAAGCACAAATGGGTACACAGCCCTTCTCCTGATCCATCACCTCCACCCTCACCATGAGAACAACTTTCTGGAGGCCAAGGTGGTGATTGGTCAGGGGGAGAGGCAGGCCCTCTCCCTTAAGCCTGATTCTTTAGGAACACCAGGCCCTCTCATTGCAAACACGAGGACATTGTTCAGCACAGAGCAGGACACTGGAGGTGTGTGTGTGTGGGGGGGGGAAGCTATGAGCCTCTTGTCATCAGAGACATGCAAGTGAGAACCGGCTGATAGCAGTCAGGAGTTCCAGGTGGGTTGCTAGAGTCACCGCCTCTAGACCCAGTGGAGAAAGGGAAGAGAGATGAGGCCTTCCAGTGCGCAGCTTTTAAACACAGTCCCATGGACTTCAGAGGTAGTTCTTTCTGCTCTCTCTACCTTTTAGAACACTAAATGTGCAAGTGAAGAGAGGCTTCCACACCTGACTATGAGAAGCCGTTGCCTGGGTCCTGATGCCTGAGGCCCTCTGGGGGTCTGAGGTCACCTCTGGATCCCCAGACATTGGTTGCAGGTCATAGTCCTTATTGTAGGGGGCACAGGCTCAGTGAATATAAGCTTTCATTAATTTCTCCACCTCAGGCATGGAGGCAGCTAATGAGATGACTCCTGGCCGATGGCCAGCAGAGAATCAACGCCATCACTTCCGGGCTGAGGTGGTTAAGAGCACGTGGGTCCTCCGCTCCTGCCCTCCCCTGCCGCACAAGGATGAAGCCAGCCTGTCTCCCAGAGTTGCCACTGGGAAGGAGCTGCAGCTGGTTTCACAATGATGTCATGAGAGGGAGAAATGAGAGCTACTGTGTCAAGCTACACACATCCGGCCTTTATTGGTCACTGTGGTGTGACCTAGCCACAAGTAGCTCTCCTCCGTCCCTGCCACAGCGCTATGCGAAGCAGGCGGCAGGCTCCCATTAAACCCAGCACAACGACTCCTGCGGCCAGAGAAGCGGACAAGAACCAATGAGTGTTTAGAGCAGAGAGGGTCAGGATTGTGACAGGAGGGGAAAGGGGCCGTGGATGCCCAAGGAAGGGTGATGAGACAGAGGACGGGGGAGGTCACAGGAGACTTTCTGCGGGAAGTGACATCTCAGCTGAGTTACAGATGATGAACAGAAGTGAATTCGGCAGCGACCAGCCGGCACGTGCTGTCTAGTGAGCACAGTGTTGATATCTGCTGTTAACTGGTAATATTTAAGAATGAGTTTCCTGTAGAAGTCTGGGTTTGACACTTCGCTTTAAAATAAATATTGAAAGGTGACTAAAAGCAAAACAAAAAGGAAGGGAAACACAAGGCTATCTGTCAATGCTAGGACCTGTGTGGTGACAGCTAATTTGCTTCAAGCCGGCAGTGACTGTCATGTAGACACATAACCAGGTGGCCACAGCTCCCTGGGGGGGCATCTGCCTCCTGCTTTCCCTGCGCCCAGCAGGGCTCACAACACCTCCGACGGTAGATTCTTCTCCAGGTGTTTCCTACCTGTGACCTGTAGCCTGATACAAAATTGCAAATTTACTTAAAACAGTGTGAGTCTTTTCCCCTCTTCTTTTCCTTTTGAAACTCCTGGTTCTTAAGTGTCAACTTGAATGGACAGTGTCATTTTTGCAGTGTCGAAAGGTTGGACACCCCATTTGGATTTCCTCAGCCATCAGCAATGAGGCCAAGGGCCACTGGCTCAGCCTCCTTATCTTCCCTAGAATGCCTGTCTAGAAGATTCTGGAGCCCGAGGGGGTCAGGCTGAGAGAATCGCATTGCTGGTGCCCCCTTGGCTCTTGGGAAGAGACCGCTACTGGTTTGGGCTTTCTAGGATGTCTCCATCCTTGCTTTGGTCTCAGCTCTTTCTCAGTGTCCAGTCCCGCAGGTTGTCTGATTGGTGTACACAGGGCCAGGCCCACTGGCCTCCCTGTGGATGGGGACTCCCAAGCTCAGCTGTGTCAGCTACATCCCATGGGAAACCTTGAAACTGCCAACCAGGGCCTCTTCCTGAGCCCTGCTGTTTCTTTGACTTTTGTTCTTCCTGGGCCTGGCAGCTAGTCTGCCCTGAGTCCATGGGCAGTTGACAACCAGCAGACCTTTCCAGCTGATGCTTATTACCAACATGGCTGAGGAAACACATGACCCTTTGAGGGCCGATGTGAGCAGTTTGGGTTCACACCCGGTTTTTCAGATGCTAAACTGGCCCAGGCTACCTCTTCCTGACCCTCAGATCTCTTCTGGGGAAGCCTCCCCATCATTCTTTTTAAGATCAGCCTTGCTAGATACCAGAGGCCTGAGCTCTGTTCCAGCTTGAACCTCTAGCCATGGCCCAGGTCCTGTCTTTTGGCCAAGCTGTTGTCCTGGTACTTAGACCTCCGGCTCAATCAGGAGACTCTAGGTCACTTCCCCAGCAATTTCCTCCTTCTCAGGAGTCTGCATTACTCTCTCCAGGAGATGCCCCACAAGGCTGGTGGTGTGGCGTAAGAGGCATCCTTGTGCATGGGCTAGCGTGAGCTCTGAGCTAAGGGTCCCCCACCATGTTCCTGCTGTGCTAGTGCTTCTTTAGTCAAGGGCTCTCTTGATCTTATTGGCTCCTGAATATTTCGCTTGTAGCGCTCCACAGTTTGTCGGTCACAAGAGGAAGCGTCTCACCAT
The DNA here is from genome assembly GCF_907164565.1 of Psammomys obesus. Taxonomy (NCBI): domain Eukaryota; kingdom Metazoa; phylum Chordata; class Mammalia; order Rodentia; family Muridae; genus Psammomys; species Psammomys obesus. The sequence continues at coordinate 3,927,038 of NW_026596225.1, forward strand.
CTCATCCTTAGTATATATGCTTTTAAAGAGGGGACATGCACGCTGCTGTAAGCAAGAATCTGGTATAGACCCTTCTGGATTTACAATGGGGTCATATCCTGATAAACTTATTCTAAGCTGAGTGCGTTGTAAGGAGAAACACATCTAAACACCTTCTTTATGGAATGCCCAGCTTAGCCTAGCACATAGTACGTGGTGGAGCACTGTGTTCCTCTTTTTAATGGGTGGCTGACTAAGACCTGGGCTCCCTGCCACTGTCAGGCTCTGCTAGAGACAGGCTCACACGGCGTAGTGATAGCTTAGATCACAATGTAAGGCCCCAAGTGCTGGTGTGTGTGTGTGTGAGGACACACACACATGCGTGTGCCGGAGGACAGCTTCGGTGTGGCTCCTCAGGCACTGTGTATGTTTTAAAGAGTTGCGCTTATTTGTTTGTTTGTGCACGCCTGTCGAGGTCATAGGGACAGCCTTCGGGAGGTGGCTGTCTCTTGCTACCGTGTAGGTTTTGGAGACTGAGCTCAGGTTGGTTGAGCACAGAGATGAACATCTTCCCTCAGAGCCATCTCACTGGCCCTGAAGACGTAGCCTCGGCCGCCCTCACGCTCATGCCACTCGTGTCACCACAACTGGCTCCCCCCCACCCCCAATACCATTCTTCCTTTAGTCTAGGATGGGCACCTGCTCTGCCTCAGTGGATGGGCTTGGCTCCAGGTCTGTGCACATAAGAACACGAGAGGGAAGAGAAGGAAACCAGAACTCCAAATTTCGACTCCCTCCTAAGTGACAATGTGATTGCCGTTTTACATGGATCATTTCAAATTCCCCCCTCAGTTTTATTCACGTCCTCCATCCATGATTTGTGCCCTACACATACAATTCATTTGCCCTGATTTGCCATTTTTAAAATGCACAATTTTATCCTCACCGAAAATGCTATATTATTTCCATAAATCAGAGTTTGATACATGGCTTTCATATTTCTAACATGCCTCGCTGTGAGCTGTTAAAATAAAAACCGCGCTTCTGAATACCACCTAAAGTCATCTTGCGAGGCATTAGTCTTCTGCGAGACGGCCTCTGGGAGATTCAGCAGCACCCCAGCTAAGGCAGACACACTCCTGGGAGGATGCTCTACAGGCAGGAATAGGGAGGCTCCGAAGCGTCCTTCTGGGGGGCGGAGGGGGGATGGACTTGAACCCAGCCATCTATCTATGGGTGTGTGAGCCTTTTCAATGCCAGTGATTTTTAAGTCTATGTATTTTTGAGTCCAAAGACTTTAAAAAAAATTAAACTCAGAGCTTTGTGATTAAAATGGGGCCGGGAACCCAGGGCTTCTTTTAGGGGCTTTCTTTCTGCTAAGGTTGTCATCCTGTTAATATCGCATGAGGGCCTTTCTCCGAACCCTGTGACACATAAAGGGTGTCATTTCAAACCCACAGTCTGTTACTGTCCCTTGGTTCTATTTAGTTCCTCTTTCTCTGTAGACTCCTGAGGGTCTGTCCTGTCCTTCCTGGTTGGGCCTCTCTGCTTTTGGACTTTGGTCACTTTGACACTTCATCCTGCCACCTTGAAATATTCCTCTGGCTTTCTAAGCCTTGCCCTGACTTCATTGTTCATCCATCACCCGCTGATATAACTGTACCTGGTGTTTTAGAGGGCACAAGCAGGACAGGGAAAACTGGAAGGTCAATCCTCTTATGGGGTTTCACCGGTGTGGTAGACAGACACAGTGTGTGGTGTGACAGACACAGGCATGTCCAGGGTACAGTGGTGAGTGTCCCCTGCTCACCCAAAGCTCATTCATTCCCCAGGTCCTTGTCTTTCTCAGGGCCCTGGTTATATTCTGGGTAGTAACTGAGCTAGTCAGGTAAAGAGCCCCGGGGATGCTGGCTGCCCTCCACACTGCCATGCCGAAGGCCTTAGCCCGTCCCCACAGGGTCCTATGACATTGTTCCTTTCAGCAGTGTGTGACTGAAGCTGGAGTCAGAGTCACACCCCACATCCTCATCCCAGTGAGGGCTTGTTTGTAAGTTTATCCCAGCAACTGCCTGGCTCCTGACCTCAGCCTGCTTTCCCTTCTCATTGCTGAGTTTGTTGGATCCCCTAACTTAACTTAGAGGTGATCCCTATAAAGTGAGAGCTTCTAAAGGGCTTCTCTTTGCCTAGAAAGAGAGGAGCCTGTTGGCTTAAAAATATTGCAAGCTTCGGACAGAATTCCAGTAATTTGTAAATAGTTCTATGATATTCTACCTCTCTGGACCCTTGGCTATACCAACACTACTACCCTCCTTGCCCCCGTCTTGAATCTGGCCTTGGCCCTCTCTGAAGTTCCCTGGAATATCCTTAGAGCACCATCTTTGGTGGGAGGGGGTCTTCCTTGTGCCATAAGGCCAGGTCTCAGCTAAGTTCAAGTTTCAGAAAGTTTTGCCTGAGTGGACCATGTACATTACTAAGTTAAAAACCACACAAGTCAGTCAAATAACTGCTCAAATCAAACCGAGTCAGTCAACTCCAGCTGGGGCATACCTGCTGTGAACCTCTGTTTGTCCATCAGGGAATGAGAGAGCCCAGAAATGAACGAGACAGTCTTGACTCTCCAGGAGTGGTTTTTGTTTTGAATCAAGATTCCCATCCCCGCATTTCCTGTGCATGAAGAGCTGCAGAGGGGATTCGACACTCTTGGCCTTCTTCCTAAGGTTTGCTCTAGTGGATTTAATGCTGGTGCCTGGTTATAGAGCCCAGGGGGTGACGCCTGCCTGGCAGAAGGCCCCTGTGTGTGCCTCAGGCCCCCTCTAACTCCCAGTATTCGTCATATGAACAGCTGTTACCTTACACGCCTGCTGCTTCAGGTGGGGTAGTCCTACCCCTACACTGTCTCTACCATGGGGAACCAGAATCATAACCAGGAGCCAACATCATCTGCCCCTCCTGAAGTGGCTGGCAGGTGTTCTGTCACAGGGACTTGCCCCTCTCAAACTACCTCCCGGAGTAAGAACCAAGCACCTCAGCTGGCAAAGCTCACCGGCCCCTGCCCTTTTAGGGTCTGCTGCATAAGGGTCCTGAGCCATTCCACCATCATTCAGTCAGTTGTTTATCTACTCGTAAGCAGTGGGCACAGATGTGTTCAGTTCTATGCAGACATTATCTCATTTAATTCCCTGTGACAATTAAATTGTCCAGGACTCTGGGTAGTCAATATAAATCTAGAGCTGTTTAAGTGGCCAGCCCTGCCGCCAAAGCCATGCTCTGTGTGCTCTCTCTTCTATCTGTTAGAAGAGCCAAATAGACTGTAGTCACCAGTGCTTAAAGAGGGAAAGAGGCGATTAATGGATGTTTTATGGAAGGGCCGAATCCCACCAGACTAGTTTATTAGAATTCTTTGGGAAGTGAACTAACGTAGGGAGATAAACGGTGACTTTCACAAAAAGCCTTTGTTAAGTTTTTATCCCCAAAGCCTATTAATAAAATTGATTCATTATAGAATTGGGCAGAAGTGGGTGGCAAGTAGGAGGGAGCCTATTTTTATATGGATAGAGAACTGGCTCAGAGACAAGAAAGAGGGTGGAGATAATGGCGCTTCTTCAAATGGAGAACCAGGGTTCTACAGGAATTGCTATTGAGTTAGGTTGGACTAAAGCTCAGTCTATGAGCACACAGGGTGTGCGAGTCCTGATCCAAACATGGCATAGCCCAAGTGAGGGAGATTCTGCTGGCTCTTAGAGGGTCCAAGGAAAACAGTGCTGAGTGATCCTGCAGGGATAGGATGCTCCTCAGGGGAGCCACAGAAGGTGGCCAGGGAGCGAAAGACCTGCTGTGGTCAGCAGGCTGGAGGGGGTATCAGGTCTGTCACTGACTCTCTGTGGGACACTGGGCAGGTCCCTTACCCTCCTCAGTCTCAGCATTAATTCCTTTCCTATACAGTGTTGGCTCTGGTGGCCTGGGAAGGTGGAATGCTCTGTCTTGAAACAAGAAACTCTAATGGGAAAGTTTCTGTGTCTCATAACCATAGTGCCCCCTCTGTCACTATTCTGTGATGGGTTTTCTTCTCTCCTTTCCCTCTTCCTCCCACCCCCTGACAGTGAGGCAGAGAGCCACGAGGCTGTGGTGCTGGGGCTCAGAGCCTGGGATTCCTCAGTGGCGTTGTCTGTGAATGACTCAGCATCATAAATAGCTCCCATCTGGATGAGCCATGGTATCTATAGTGCTCAAGCGATCCCTGTATCCACACACACTCTTTCTGTGCAAATATGTGGATCACTGTATGCTAAATATGAGGTGGCCTGGAGCCGTTCCTCCTCTTAAAAGACTATTTGCTATGAAACTCAAGGCTGTTTATTTAAAGAAACGAGTTTACAACTACGCACATTAGATTACTGGCAGTGGGTGGTGGGGAAGAGAGGATGTGGATGGAAGGGTGTGGGGTGGGGGAGGTTATGCTTGGCCTGCTAACCTGCAGGAGGGCTGTTGATTGCTCAGTCCATGGTCCTCTGTCTTTGCAGAAAGAGGCAATGGACACCATTACTGACATACAGGGTGGGGCGGGAGCAGAGGAGGGGTGCTGTGATTCAGCAGAAAGAACAAAAAGTTGGTGGGTGACGGGAGAGCCAGGTCCTGCCTCAGCCCTGCCCTTCATCTCATCACACATGATTCATCAGCTTCCTTATTCATCTGTCAGATACAGACCAAGTTGCCCTGTGTGCACAGGCTCCTGGACCACAGACAGGGAGAGGAGATTGGAACGCAGCCTTAGCCACCTGCCAGTCCTGTGCCCTGGGCTAGTCTCTGAGCTTCAGTGTTCTTATCTGAACCAGGGACAGGAATGCCCACCTCGGCCTTTCAGAGGGAGTGCTGGATAAGATAATGTACCAAAGATGAAGCCTGAACCTCCTTACTCCACTCATTTCACTCGAGATAAACGAGGAACCTCCTTTCTCTCAGTCCCAGGCAAGAGACTCCCCCAAAACCACCCATGGCTGTGACTGTGGGCAGAGCCCTCACCTGTGCTCCCTAGATAAACAGGGATGTAGGGGCCTAGGCAGCAAGCATGGTAAGTAGCATGTCAGGGCTGCTTAACCTCCTAGGGAAGGAGGGGATTTGGAGCTGAGAGTGTAGCCAGGGTTTGGGCTTCCTAAGTGAACATGAGGCCCGGTGTCCTCACTCACTACCATCTCCAGCCAAGGTCACTGATGCTTTTCCTGTTCTAGCAAAGGGCTGGGTGGGGTGGGGCTCTGTCTGGCATCAGAGACAACAACTGGCCGTGCTATTCCACTTAACAGTTGCCCATCTTGCTTGCTGGCTCAGGGAGCACTTGGATGGTGCCCCTGGGCTGTCTGATTGGTGACAACACACATGTTTCATTGTCAGTCATGTCTGGTTTCCAGCTCTGGCCTTGGGGGTATCCGCTGAGTCTCCCCGAGACGCTGCCTCCTCCTCTGTGTAATGGGCTTTAATGGTGCCCCTTTCCTGCATGTAAGCTGGACCCTGGCTGTGAAGGCACATAGGAGACAAGAGCCTCTCAAATCCTAGTTGCTTCCCTCGCTTTGGTCCTGGGGTGCCAATCATGCCTTAAGAGGCCAGATCTGGCTCATCTGTGTCTGTTTCCAGACCTTGCACAGGGTCTGGCCATGTCTGTAGCCCGCCGGTGTTTGTTGACTGAGCCGGCTCCCATGGTCTGGTGGAGCTGTCTACACACCGAGGATTACAGAGGTCCCATTTAATTGAGCACAGAGAGGGCAGCCAACATGGTGGTCAAGTTCACATAGGGGAAGGCAGAGCTGGCATCCCAACATGGCCCTCTCACTGTCCCTCCCAGGTGGTGATCTCAGGGCCTGTCGGGGCTCTTCTTGGCTGAGCAGCGGGTGTGGGTGTGGAGGGGCAGTGAGATCTGCTTGCCCACTTCCTCCCAGACTCCCCCTCTCCTTCCCAATAACGGTCCTACTTCCAGTGCTGCAGGAGCAGGTGCAGCTGTCATTTACTAAAGTGGGGTCTGAGGTTCAGAAGGATGCCTGGCTCACACAGGCCCTGCGTGGTGGAGCAGGGAGCCCTGGAGTGCTCAGCTCCACTTCGGATAACGTGTTCATCTAACCCTGAATCCTGTGTGGCTTACCTTCACCACCACACGCAGCTCCAGCCTCTGACCCTACCTCAGGCTGCTCCCCAGAGCCCAGGACTGAGCAGGATTTGGCATGTGTCTGATGAGCGAGTGAATGGGCAACCGAGTGGCTGAGTGAGGATGCCAGGCCCTGTTCTGTGGTACAGCAGCAAAAGGGATGGGTACGATCCCTACTCAGGGGGAACCAGCAACTGCAACCGTGGCCAAGTCACTGCTTTCTTTGGCTGTGGCGGGGAGTTGGAGCTGTGTGTGTGCGTGTGTGTTTGGGGAGACAGAGGGGTGAAGGGATTGCATTCTGTCCAGGAACAGCATCCAAGTGCAAATGGCGATAGTGTGTCTTTGGGCTGGGCCACCTGGGTGTGGGGTCAAGTATCTGACCTTTAAGAAGGCAACAAAGAACAATGCATAGGTAAAAATGTACAGATAGCTGCTTGGTGTCAACCTCCTGACTCCCAAGCGGCTAGTACTTTCAGGTGTTGGCACATAGTAGGTACTGGCACATAGCAGGCGCTTAGTCAACTCCTGAGTGAATGGGAGAGTAGGCGGAGATCGGGTCAGGGTAATTTACATCTCAGGGCTTGTGGGCTTCAAAAGCATCGACTCTCAGCTTGACTGTAGACCCTTCCACAAGCTAGCTACTCTAACCACACGGGGGAGGGCTCAGTTTCAGCCCCATCTTCAACATCTCACTCTCAGGCCAGCCCAGTATCGTAGCTTCCTTCTACAGAGGGTGGCAAGGAGGCTCAATAAGGACTTGACCCATAGCTGAAGCCAGGTTTCCTGCCCTACTCTAGAAGAAAGGAGCTGAGGACAGCTGCCAGGACAGTAGCCGACTGGATACAGTTCGGGTCCCGCTCTGGTGCAGGCTTGTCGAGGGTTACCCTTCCAGGAGCAGCGGTGGCTTCCTCGAGAAGACAAGCTGGGGGCTGACACTTAGAGAGACCAAGAGTGGAAGGAACACCATCTGCAAAATCATGGAGGGACTGTGATCCAGTGAGGGAACCTGGAAGCATGTGGCTTGGCTTGGGGCAGGATCAGCAGGGCCCACTTGTGAGGGGCTTCAGAGCAGCCAGGGATAGAACCGTTGATGGCCTCAGATTTGTGCCCCTGGGGTGATGGGGATAGGATTTAAGTGCAGGGAGAAGGTGGGAGCTTGGAATTGTCTTGCCCAGGTTGTGGGCAGAGACTCAGAGGATTGAGATGGGAGAAGCAGGAAGCAAGATTTGTGCTGGAGGAAGGGTGGCACTGGGAAAGAAGGGTCTCAGGCTCCCCACGTGAGTAGAGTAGTGACAGGTGAGAGGCTGTGGAAGACCCATCCTGGAGAGATTCTCCAAAAGACCTCAAGAGATTCTCTGTGGCAGACCCTAGCCTCTGCTGCCTGCCCAGCCCCACCAGCTACTCAGCCGTTCCCAGTGGCACCCTAGCGATCACACAGTGCAGACCTTGGCAATACCAGCCTCTGAAGGCTCCCACCACCTTCTGCCCACACTGTCCACCACATCCCCCTCTGTTCACTCCATCATTCTGCAACCTTGCTGGGTTTCCCATGACTCAGGACATCTGCCCTTTCTGTTTCTTCTGCTTGCTTGTCCCATGGCCAGCCCTTTTTTTTTTTTTTTTTTGAGTTGTTATCTTCACTACCTCTTCCTGGATTTTTGCCAGATGCTTTGTTAAACAGACCCACTCTCTGTTACACACTCACTCTTAGATTATGAAACCTGGTGAAATGATCATATGTGTCCATTTTCTTTCTCCCCACTAGACTTAAGCTCTGTGGAGGTCAGGCCCTTGTCCTGGCCCAAGGAGACACTTCTGGCTTTGCTTTTGCACATTTTGGAAACAGGATGCTCCCACTTTCTATCTGAGGTTATTGACAGCATTGAGGATACCCTGGTACAGAGCCTGCCAAAGTCAGAATGACTTCAGGGGTCCCCCCAGCCACTCTCAACTTTATGCATTATGACATTGAAGCTGAGAAAGAATGAGGCTGGCCACATGGCCCAGCTGGGAGGAGCTGGGATGGGCTTCTCTGCTGCTGGAGAGGTGCCTGGCCCTGTACCCTGCTCTGAGTGGGCGTTCAGCAACGAGAGCTGGCTCTGGGCTCCTGCAGCCATCTGCTGCTTGAACGGAGAGACCCTGCCTGCTTGCCCGGCTGTCACAGCTTTCCAACCAGTCAGCCCCAGGAATTCTAATGGCTGCGGCTTTGTGGAGCACAAAGGCCTGCCTCCTGCAAATGGAGAAGTGCATTTTCTCTGCATTGGCAATTACCACACTGAAGGTCCAGGCAACAGTTTTCATCCTGTGGACGTGTTACCAAGATTAACTTCTGGACACTATGAAGGATGCTTGTTTCGGATTGAGGGGCATCTAAGGAAGTGCACACACTGGTGTCTGTCATCACAAGAGAACCTGGGGTTTGAAGGGGCTCAACACCAATGTCGTCAGCCATTTGATCTGTTTTATGGGGAGTGCTTTCCTCATTGCCTTACATGCTTTGTCTTCTCAGGGATTCGAAGTTTCTGACGTTTCCTGTCCCACTTGGTCGCTGACTCAGCGATGTATTATGTAAATATTTACCGAGAAGGCACTAGGAGTTCTTATAGGCTATGACAATGTCACGGAGGAACAAAATATGACCTGCCGTTGTCATCCTACAGACACGGGGGAGACAGATGGCAGAGTCCTGCTGGAATCGGGCTGTGTGAGTGTGGGTAAATTCCCTTCCCTTTCTGGGCCTCGGGGCCCTGTCGCTCTCGGCGGCTAGACTCCCACCTGGCGTGTTCTGCCGGCCCTCACTTAGGATGGCACATGGCAGCGCCTGCTTGGGGCTCCAGCTGGTCTTACTCAGCACAGGCATCCTGCTCCCCCACTCTCTTTTGCCCCCTTTATGTAGCAGCATACACACTGCTCTCTTTTTTGTTTTTAGTTATTCTCTGCATGTGGCACATGTGATTGTGTTTGTGCATATGCACCCCCCTCAGTGTGTGTGTGTGTGTGTGTGTGTGCGCGCGCGCGTGCGCACATGTGCAGGTGCCTTCCTCAGTTGCTTTTCTACCTTATTATTATTATTATTTTTTGAGACAAGGTCTCTCAGCAACTTAGTTAGGTTATCTGGATGGAAAGCCCTGTAAAACCTCCAGTCTTTACCTCCCCACACTAGGATTCCAGGCGCACACAACCACCCCAGCTTCTTAGGCTGGACTGGGGATCTGAACCCTCACGCTTGTGCAGCGAGCACCTTCTGATGGAGCCATCCTCCAGTTCCCATGCTTACTCCCTGAGTGCCAGCACTCTCCGAACATCTCATTGTTTGCTCCTTACAGAATGCCCTGGAAGGAGGGACTTGGATGCATCATCTCCACTTTAAGAATGAGGCGGTGTAGGCTGCAGAGACCATGACTTCTCTGAATTCACCAAGTGTGTTTGTGGGGGCTGTGGGCTGTGCTAGGCAGACCCAGGCTGTGCACCTCTCTGCCACGCTTGTCTCTGCCTGCCTGTGCAGCACTTCTGTCCCTCTCCTTCCGGATAACAACCTGACCCCACTGCCTGCCTCCACAGGCTCCCAGAGGCCCGTTTTGAGGAAACCCTTCTTAGGCCTGTGCTCCAGAGACCCTGCCCATGCTGGGCCTCACCGTGGGGTGGTGCGATCCTGGTCTGTTTGTGTGCTGAGCACCTTCCTCTCTTCCTGCTCTTAACCCAGTATCCTGGGCCATCCACGTCCCGCACAGCCACCAAGAGCTTATTTAAGAGTCAAACCCATTTGTTAAAAATCATTTTTATGTGTTTTGAATAAAAGAATAAAAAGCCACCCATGACCATGGCTTGGAAGGTTCTGCACTGTTTAGTCCTGCCCTGCCCTTCCCCGCCCTCACCCATGGCCAGTCCTCTCTGCACACTTAACTCCAGACACACTGGATCCCTGCCAGTCCCCAAAGCAGCCCAGGCTCACATTCAGCCCTTTGTTCTTTTGGAAGGTTCTTCGCCACATAGGGTGTGACTCGGTTATTTGGACCTCGATTCCATGTCACTGTTTCCGTATCTGTCTGTCTAGGTGGCACCACGTTTGCCTTTGCATCTTGTTAATGACGGCGTCTCCTCTGAGTGTGTGAGCCCCTGGAAAGCAGGGGTCACAAGTGTCTGGTTCTCCCGGCCACCGGCACCTGCCATGCCTGACATGGAAGAGCCAGTCAGAACTGTCTACATAACAACCCAGCTAGGCCCAGGGAGGGCAACACATCTGGACCTGTTAGCTCAGGCTGACCTCACAAGGCGAGCACTCACTGTAGGTCACTAGCTTTGCCTGGGGCAGTCTTACACCCAGTTGTGGGGCACATTCGTTGGCTGCTTTCTGCTGGCTCCCTTACACTGGGGAAGCTAAGAACTCCTTGCCTGTTTCCTCTTTTGTCTTTAACTTGGGGTGACTTATGAAATATTATTTTTCACAGTATCTCGAAGGCCAGGGGCTCCCCAAATGCTACCTCTTAAGTCAGAGCACTGAGGCCCAATCAGGGCCCTCCCACTCAACACAGCTGCCACATTTCATCAGTTGCTGGAGAGACTTTGTGCTCTAGAGAGACACAAAATGCTGAGTTCTGCCAGGGCCTGGGCCAAACGCTACTCACTGAGTATATAAAGGAGCTGCAGCCTGGAGCCCAGAGGGAGGGATGGCCAAACTCAAGGCAGATGGAGAAAGAGGCTCCTGTTTGTCTGGGTAATCCTACCAGGACTGACAGAAACTGTGCAGAGCTGCAGAGGCGGAGTCTGGGTGTCTAACTTCAGAGCCCTGGGCTAACAGGAATCAAGGAGCCACGTGGGAGGGTCGGTGCCACGGACCTACATTCAGGTCACTTCTAAAGCCTGTGGAAAGGAAGCTTGTCAGGTCTCAGAGACCAATGGCCACAGGTAACTTTCATCTTGGAAACCAGGAAAACACTCTCTGCCCTGTCGTTGGGCAAGGAAATAGCACACTGCTGTGTGTACCAGGAGACCCCAAGGCCATATCTTCTAAGCAAAATAGTGAACTGAAAAGCTCAATGGATGATATTTCAAGGATCCTGGCCCTGCTCTCAGCGCCAGCGAAGTCCATGTTTTGGTAAAGTGTGACTTATTGATCACACCTCCCATCCTGTGAGTTCATGATGAAGGTCACGTGGAAGGAAAGCTCACTTTTTCTTTAAAGGACTCAGTTTTTCTTTTGATTTTCTTTCTGGATACTGGCTGATAGCCTCAGTCGTGGAAGCCGTTAAGCTGCCATCATCGTACTTTTTTGGCTTGGTAAAATTTGTCGTCACCCCATTCCTCCCAAAGTAGCTCCTTCTAATGTGTGTGCCACCAGCATGGCTTAGTCCTCAAGACTTCGCCCTGAGGGTAGGAAGGCCAAGATTAATGACAGCTGAGGTGGCGCGGCATCCGTGTGACATCAGTGGTTACTGACGTTAGAAAGATCTCGGCACAAAATGACAAGAATTCTTACATGATGTCTTGGGCTTTTCCCAAAATTAAGTCTGCGTGTGTGTGTGTGTGTGTGTGTGTGTGTGTGTGTGTGTGTTGAGAGTGGGCATGGGTGTAGAGGAAATGAAATGGGCCAGCCACTGAAGCTGCTCCCTCCTCTTCCCTGCTCCCTCCCTTTCCAGGGTCTCCTGTAGTGCAGACTGGCCTTGAATTCACTTTGTAGGCACAAAGAACCTTGAACTTCTGAACTTCCTGCCTCCACCTGGGATCACCATTGTGTGCCACTATGCCAGACTTATGCAAGAGAAGCACCGGAAACAGACAGACAGGAAGAGAGGAGGAAGGAGGATGCCACGATGAGTTAGCATGGAGAGGGAACAACGTGGGCTAGGAGGAAGGACTCCAAGGATGGCATGGATGGAGAAGACACCAAGATGAAAAATATAAACCGGTATAGGATTATGGGTGGAAGGTAGCCCAGTCAAGAATGGCTAAGGCAGATGGCATTGGATGGGGGTTTTGAGGTTATTGAGACGGCATAGGTAGAAATATTTGCTCAGCCAGCCCAAGGTAAACAGGCAATTGTAAAATCTAACAGGCGTCTGTGTCTTATTATTTGTGATAGCGGGTTAAATAATACCGCCGTGCTAATCATAGGGCAAATAATAATAACATGTAGCCCAGCACTCTTATTTGTTTCCTACAACAGTAGTGCTGGGGATCGAACTCAGCACTTGCTGTGTGCTAGGCTGCTGCCCTAACAATTGAGCCACATCCCTAGCCCTTTATTTTCCCTCTATTCAAAATAGGCTTGAAACAGTCCGTCCTGAAAGGCACTTTGGGGACTGGCCTCAGCCTATCTGTTCTCATTTCGCCGTCCCCACCCTGAGGACCTTCTGGCATGGTGACATTAACCTGGTGGCTGTGATTTCACACCTCTACGGCTTTGTTCACAGCTCCATCTGTCTTCGATCCCCTTCTCCCAGAATCCAACACTCCCGCCTCTGAAGTCCCACAGCCTTGTTTACTAGCCCGAGCTTATCACACCACAGTTTTCATTTTACATTACGCTTCCTCTGCTGGCCCCTGGCATCCTCGGGGTGCTTCTCCATCCTCCCAAATGTATCCCCAGAACATAGTTTCAGAAAGAGTAATTAATGTTGATAGCTACCCAGTTTATTTATTTATTTTTCAGTATCGGTGTGCCAGGCACAGCACTAAACCTATTTCGTAGCTATGACATTAGATCTTAACCCAGTGTGTACCGTTAATGCCATCAACCCCTCTTGAATAGTTAACACGGTTTCAGGAGGTTATTTACCCCTAGCTGTGTGCCACAAGGTGACAGAACGGAAGCTGCGTTCAGAATAAACACCTCCTGTTCTTCCTCCTCTGGATCCGTATGGTTCCAGGCACTGAGGAGATTGGGTTCTAGGCTCACTGCTGCTACAGATTGCTAAGTGACTTTAGGGGACATCTCTGCCCCCTAGGCCCTGTCTGCCTGCAAGAGTCTTTGAGAAAAACTAGAGGGTCACGTGATACGAGGGCCCTCCCAGCTTCAACTCCCCAAGAGGAGATCCTTTTTCTTCCACGGTTGGTTTTCTGCCCAGGAGCTGGCTTCCCTGTCTGGGAACCTCCCAGCTTCTCAAACCCAGCCTCTTTTTTGGCTAATTGTAATCTCAGAGCAAAACCGCGTTTGCAACCTGCTGCCTGAAGGCCTCTGTGTCCCTCCCTCCCCGGCAAGCTGGGGTTTCTCTATAGGTGGGGGTGGAGTCCTGGGCAGGAGGGGAGCCCGCAGCTTCCCGGCTCCTTCCTGCTCCCTGTTGTTTCTCAGCCCCTTCCTCTCCTCCCCCCGAGGAAAACTCAGCCTCACACTTTCTAGGGATGTTCCGGGCACAGCCGGAGCCAGCGGTCGCAGGCAGCAGGCGCAGGCTTCTGGGTTGGTCTCTCCCAAGCCCGCCGCCCGGAGGTGGGGTGGACGTCTGCAGGAAAGGAGGGCGGCGCGCTCCTTCCTCCCAGTTCAGACTAGGCCCAGCGCGCCCCGCCGGAGCCGTAGACCCTTCCGCGCCGGTCCCCCCAACCCTCGTTCAGTGTGCTAGCTGAGCCCCGCCATCGCTCCGCCAGGCCTCGGTGCCTGCAGACCCGGGCTGGGGCCGCGGCGGTGACTAGGCCCGGGTCCAGCGCTCGCCCGCCGCCGCCGTTCGGGGAGGAGCGGGAGTCCCCGGCAGGGCAGCCTTGCGCCCCGGGAGCCTCCAGGCCCCAGCGCCGCGCTCTGCGGGTCGCGGCCGAGCTGCAGCGGCTGGCGAGGGCGTCGGGGCGAGCCCAGGCGCGCTCGCGGAGCCCAGCCCAGGCCGGGAGCTGTCCCCGGGGCGGTGCTGATGGGAGCAGGGGAAGCCTTGCGGAGGGAGAGGCCGGAGCGGCGGCGCGCGGGGCTCCGGGCAGCGCGGGCCCTCGGCCGGGGTCTTCCCCGGGCCGCTCGGCTGGCGACGCGGAGAGCGAGCGCGGTCTACGAACCTGTTGGTGGCTGCAGTTCCTCCGCCGCCGACCAGGGCGCCCGGGACCGCGGCTCTGGCGCTCTTCTCCCTCCCGTCCTCCTCACTCCTCCGCCGAGACGCTCCCTCCTGCCGGGCTTAGCGCGAGCCAGGCGGGGGGCGCAGAGCCCCTCTTCTGCAGCCCCTGAAGCTGGTGGAGCTGCAGGGCACGCAGCTCAGAGGCCTCCTCCAAGGGCAGCCCGGCTCCCAGGGAGACCCGAGCTTCCTGAGACGGGAGGCGGGGGCTGGCTGCTGGGACAACACAGAGTGGCAGAAGAAATGGCTGGGCAGGCGAGAGGGAGACGGGGGAGTTCCCTCGACTCACAGCTCTGCCTTGAAGTTTGGGGACGCTGAGTGGGGATGTCTGTTGCTAGGACATCGCATCTTGAAAGTCTCCTCCCCCTTCCCCTCTCCCTTCTGTGGCCAGGAACTACACATGTGCTTTACCTGCTCAGCATCAGACTCCACTCAGCTCTGCTGTGCTATCTCATGCGGGTTTGTCTTTAAAAGTCCCTCAGAGAGAGCTTTCTAAAGAGGATATTTAAGGTCACTCAGCAGCAAAAGGCCGATCTCCTTCCTGGTTCTCACCGGGATAGGGGACTTGCTCGTTCTGAGCAGACTCACCCCTGGCCTTAGCACCTGTGTCTCTTACCTTTTGGCTACAACCTTACGACTCAGGTTTAACCCACAAGGTAAAGCGTCCTCGCCGTCAGTGAAGTCTCCTGTGCTGTAAGGTCAGCCTGTAAGTCCCTCTACTCGCTGTTTGGTCATGTTATAATTATGTATCTCCATCCCCGTGGCTGCCACAGCTGCCCGTCTTGTCAAAGCTGGATCCCTATTTTTCTCAGGGTCTCCACCACCTAGCACACAATAGCTGTTCAGTTATAGCCGCTGAACCGGGGGACTCCCCTTTCTCCCTGTGGCTGCTCGCTTGACCTCTGTGTTTTCATCGCAGCCTCCCAGGCCCCAGTTGGCAGCCTTGTCGCCCACACTTCCCTCCTGAGTCACTAGCTTCCTCACAATGGCCTCACTTTCCACCTTGAGCTGCTTAAAAAAATAGAAGTTGCTATAGTCTCTTCACTTGCAGCACTCAGCAGCCCCACTCACAGGGCTGAATCCTTCTGGCCATTTGGATTTTAGCGCCAACGTTCAAATGCCACTCCCTCAAAGAGCCCATCTCTGACCATGCATTTACTCCAGGCGTGCCCAACACGTTCGTAGACGACAGCACCATATCACAGTATCAAAAGGGGACGCACCCCTGATGTAATCCTCCCTCAGTTACTGAGTAGCATTACTTCACACTTTTCCTTCGCTGTACTGAGGCTCAGATTTCAGTTAGTTAGTAGTTACTGATCTCTGAAATGATTTTACAGCCATCCCTTGCTATCTCTGGAGGACTGGCTCCAGGAACTTGGTACAGAAGCCTGAAGATGCTTAGATTTCTTATATAAATTGAGTTGAATTTGCATATGCTCTACATAGTCTTCCTGTAGGTTCTTTTTTGGAGACAGGGTCTCATGTAGCAGGCTGGCCTTTCCTGCTGCTAGGATTGGCAGCCTGTGCCACCGTGTCTGGTCTCCTTCCATACCTCCAGTCTTTAGATGACACATGCGGCTGCTACGTGATAAGCCGAAAGCATTCTGAGCAGATTTTATCTTAGTCTGCACATCGCAGACTCTTATCTCTGTTGAGGCTGGGGCTGCTGTGCGGGTGACTGTGAAATCACCTCTGGGCCAGAGGCCACTAGAGAGGGCTTGAAAAGAGGGGTACAGACATCCTTAGAGAGGGAAGCAGTGGCTGGGGAAGGATCTTAGGCCATTTCATCATTCTTTAATGGAATGTGCCACAGACTGGGCAATTTATCATGAACAGAAATGTACTGGCTCATTATTCGAGTGCCTGGAAAGTCCAATACAGCAGAGGCAGGGAGAAAGAAGGGCTTTTTGCTATGTTATCCCAGAGAGGGAGAGAATGAAGAGAGACAAGGAAGAAGAGAGGGGGAAAAAGAGAGAAACTTCTAACTTTAAGCTCTGTTACAGTGGTCATTTATCCATTTATGAGGACAGAGCCATTTTTGAACTAGCCTCCCCTAAGATACTGACTACCATAGTGCCTTAAGAATTCTGTTTCTACTATATGAACCTTGAGAGACATGGTCAGTGACAGGGAGATCTCAGGTGCTCAGGCCTGCAGTTACAGGCCCGAACAATGGCCCTTCCCCATCCTGGACAACAAGTCAGAGAAACAATTTTCTTCTCCTGAGGGCAGCTCACACTACAGCTCTCACTTGATACACAGCGCAGCCTTGTCCATCGGACATTGTTCTGCCCACTTTCTACTCCACGCGATCAGGGACAGCAGAGGCACACTGACTTGACCGAAGTGCAACAGCTTGTAAATGGTGGTACTATTCTTGGTACCATGGTGCATGCTGGGATCTAGACCGAAGGCACAGCCTTTCGCATCTAGGGATCCACATCACCAGCAGACACAGAGTAAACAGCAGATTGCACCTCAAGAGCTATTTTCAACCAGGAGAGGGGTGGGCCAGTGTAAAAGGAGAGGCACCCGAATCAGGGTAAAATGAAATTTGACTACAGCTACAGCTTGTTGAGAACTACTCACACATGACACTGTGGTAAGGGCTTGACATGCTGTGTCATAGCTAGTCATTCTTGCTGATCCTTCCCCATTTTACAAAGAAAGTGGAAGTCACGAACTGCTGAAGAGCAGGGTGGGGCTTAATCTGAGTTCATTTGACTCAAAGCCTGAGATCTTAACCATTAGGAGCTTCTGATCTCAATTCTGGTGAGCAGGAATGGCCCAGGATTTGCACCTGGTGAGCAGGTCATAGAAAGCCTGTGCACAGGCTGTCTGGATGCCTTCACTCCCTGAGTGACGCCTTCACTTCCATTGAGAATGCTTTGAGTGGGAAGGGCTGCCAGGGAGGCCAAACACGACCCAAGGTAAAACTGAACCTTTAAGATAAAACTTTAAGGTAAAACTAACCATGGACATTTACAAGCAGACAAAAAGGGAGAGCACTTCATATAGAGGCAGACTACCCAAGGGTTTGGGGTGTGAATGCGAAGGGTTGTTTTATGTTTGGTGCATGGGATAGTTACAGTTTATGTGTTACATGTTGTGTGCTCATGAAGAGGCCATGGATGGGAAATCAGGCTGGAACAGGGCTTGTGCTCGGCTATCACAATTTCATCTCCGAAGCAGTTGGAGACCCACGGACGGGCAAGGACTCCCCCATTAGCAGCTACTGTGGTGTCCTCATTATCCCATGGTAACAGCGCTGCCCTCTCCACTGTTCTGACCAGGGTGTTCTCCACACACGCTGTGCCCGACTGTGCAGCGATGAGTCTGAAGCTTCGAGAGGCACCGTGCCTGTGCTTCTTCCAGTGAGCAAACCTTGGCAGCAGACCTGGGCCTGTGCAGGTGCCCAGTTAGTGGTGGCCAAGAATGAAGACGTGCAGGGATTCTAGCTCAGAGGCACCTGCTTCAGGTGACTGAAGAATTAGGAGTACACAGATCTTTAGAATATGTACTCTAAAAAGGCTGCTGCTTCCCGCCTCTACGCTCCTCTGTGAGGGTGGGATTCAACTTTACAAAATGGCTGCTGAAAATCACAACCCATCTCCCCGTCCATCTGCAGAAAGGCATGTTGGCACCAGGCTCCCAGCACCCAACCAGGCCTGGGCTTCTCTGTCGTGTTATGTCTTCTGGCTCCTGGATTTCAGTTCTGGTGTTCCCAGAACGTGTCATCATTTGAGTTTATGTTTTAAGAGGTCGTTGCTGTGCTAATGCTGTTCTCTGCTCAGGCACACAGGTCTGCCTTCTCTCCCCCACCCCTCCGGGGAGTGCTGTGTGCCTGGGAAGGGCTGCCTTGCAGAGCTGATGGGATCAGTATGCCCACTTTGCAGCACAGCTGCCACTCAGTGTCCTGCCAGTCCTTGCACATGTCTCCTTGTCAGTGTGGGGTCATGGAGGAAGATTATCTCTTGGTGCTCTCGCTGTGGTCTGAAAGTCTCCTCAGAGAAGGCAGTGCTGCCTGCATTCATTCACCAGTGCAGTTCCTTCCCGTCCTGAGCCATAGTGCGATTACCTCTCATTTTATTTCTGATGACACCTTCCGCTCTTTGAAATGTCTGTTCACTTATCCCTCATTTCTCTTTCTTTCACTGAATCCCATCTCCACGGGAAGTGAGTCTGCTGTGGTAGCCCTGAACCCGTTCTTTCAGTCTGCTTTATGTTGCTATGGTATCTGAGACTGAGGAATTCATAAACGAGTAGAAATTGATTTTTTTTGAGTCTGGAGGCTGGAAAGCCCAAGATCTGTGAGCTGGCACATGAGGGGACAAACACTGTGTCCCCTTAGGAGGAGCTAAGGGTGTGAACTTATCCTGTGAGCCCTTTCCTACCCAGCATGAATCCATCCAGGACGCCGCCCTCAAGGTGCCACTGCCTCCCAGGAGCCCTGCACTGCTGTTTTGGGAAACGCTTGCAGATAGCAGCTGCTGCAGTCCTGGGCTGGGTAGTGTGTCCTCTGTACCCTCCTGTTAGGCACTCACCATCAGAGCAATACACCACACCTAAGAAATTCCAGCATGTGACATGCCAGCCCTGAGCGACAGAATTGCCACCATTATCCATTTCACACTTGAAATGTTTTTATGAAAGGTGTTTCGTGTTTTATTCATGTGTATGTGCTCGAGTGTGTGCCGCATGGGTACGGGAGGCGGTGGAAGCCAGAAGTGGCCATCAGATCCTCTGGAGCTGGAGTTACATGCAGGGAAGAGCTGCCACCTGTGGGTGCTGGGAACTGAACCCAGGTCCTCTGGAAGAGCAGCCAGTGCTTTCAACCACTGAGTATCTCTCCAGGCCTCTGTTGATGTTCTTAAAATCCCAGTTGCTATTGTTTTAGAGAGTCAACATATTCATTTTTGAGAGGAAAAAGGGGGAAATGTAATTCTTTAATACATATATATTCTATCTCATTTAAGTCTTGAATTGAACATTTGAAGGCAGAACAGTCAGCCTTCTTCACAGAGGAAGAAACAGACTTGGGAATCAGAACAATGAGTGCTCATCCGGATTGCATAAAGATAGTCTGGTGATGCCAGTTCAAATCCGTGTAAGAATACACCTCAGAGACCATGCCACGGGCTGTTCTGACACTTAGGGAAAGATGAAATTGCCCCTGAGGAGCCATGACTTTGGTTCTAGGCTGGCCTTTCCTCTCACTGACTTCTGATGTTAGGAGAGCATGTGAAGCGAAGTTTCCTCATGTGCACAACAAGACTAGAATAGACTGTATTTCTTAGAATTATTTTTCAAGAAGCACGGACGGTGATATGCCTGTGAAGAGGGGGGGACGCTCGTAGCCGGCGCCGCGCTGTTGTTTACAGTAATTTCCTTTGCTGTTTCGCGTTGCCATAGAAGAGCTGCAGTGAGGTAAGACACCCAGGGCTAATCAGCAGAGCACTTCCTGGCTGTGCTGAAAGTCTTCAAAGCGGGGCTTTGGACAACGATTCTCTTCTGATGGGAAGTGATGACTAACCTTGGCTGCCAAGTTGACCATGTCTGGAAGCAACTAAAACCCATGCTGCTGGGCACCCCTGTGAGGGGTTTTCTTGACTGGATTATTTGAAGCAGGAAGACCCACCCTGAGTCTGGGCCACACCTTCTGATGGCAGCCCATATACTAAAGAGACAGAAGGGACACTTTTTACCTGCTTGCCCTCACTCTAGCTGGTAGTTCACCTATCTTGTTGCTACAGCCAGTATTGAACCCAACTCTTGAGGATTTCCAGCATAGACTGAAGGCCGGTGGCTCTCTAGGAGTTCCCCGGGGCCCCAGCACTAGACTGGGACTACTGATAGCATTTATCTTCAAGGACTAAATAGATTCCTGGCCATTCCCCCATGAGACAGCTACCGTGAGACCAGCTGGATCACATGCCATAAGCCAGTCTAATAAATATCCCTATAATGTACAGTCATCCCACCAGTTCTGTTCCTTTGGAAGATGTCTCTAGTTCCTCGTATAGAAGGAACTTGCAGGTCCAGGGGGAAGGGTTTGGTCAAGGACACAGAGCTTGACTTCAAACCTCAATGGTCTTACTCTCAAGCTTTAGAAGGATGTGAGTCACCCAGGTGCTTGGTTCCCTCCCCTGGACTCTGAAATTACAGCTAATCTCCTCTCCATTGTATCTGCCACAAGGGGAGAGAAAAATCCACAGATAATCTCTAACCCTCATTTGAGCCAATAATCACACCCATTCATCTCCCCACAAAGCTGCTTAGTACAAGGTGGACAAGAGGCCCAGCCGGCAGGCCTGCAGCTTCTCAGGGCTCTGGAGGCCTGCAAACAGGGTGTTTCTAATGATGGGAATAAAATGGCAGCTAGCCACCCTGCTTCATTGTCCAGGATGGCATCTTCGGAGCCGAGAACAGCATTTACTTGCTGTCCACTGCAGGGCAAGAGATGAGATCTGTGAGCCCTTTCCTGAGAGAGGGAGCTCTGTGAGCCTCAGTTCCCCTATCTGTAAAGTAGAAATAAGCCTGTGTGCTGCGGAGCCCTCGAGACACTGAATAAGATCTACGTGCAGAGGCATGTCCGTGGCTGTTTGAGTCTCCGTGTCAGCCATTCACAGAGGCCAGTGTGACATCTAGACACGGAGCACTGTCAGGCCAGGCGAGGAGCCAGCCCACACATGAAAGGCACGTGAGTGGATCCGAGGCCAGTTCGGCCAGGAGGAGGGATAAAAGCTTGATGTTAAAGAGAGGAGCAAGGGAGTTTCTGTGCAGATGGTGCCCCCCTCTAATGCTGTCGTGAGGGACGGAGCACAGCTCCTCCTGAGTGAGAGGAGCTTTGGGGAGATCCCAAGAGCTCATCTAGGTCTGCTGGCATGGAGGGCACTGAGAGTGGTCCATCGTGTCTGGAAAGCTCTAGAAATAAGAGGCTTGGTAGATCTGAAATAGAGGTGGCTGGAGCACACCTTTAATCCTGGTACTTAGGAGGCAGAAGCAGGTGGATATCTATGAATCCAAGGGCAACCTGGTCTAAATAATGATCTCCAGGACAGCAACATACATAGTGAGACCTTATCTCAAACCAAAACCAAACTGAATCAGAGTGAAGAGAAAGACACGCTGACTGTCCCCTGGGATGGAGGGATACGATAAACACATAACGGAGTGAGGCATTTCTTATGGCAACTGTTAGCCCATGGTCTGGCTGAACTGAGGTGCGCACTAGCTTCCCTAAGGGGTCAGAGAAGACTTCACATGTGCGATGATATTTATACAGAAACTTGAGGGAGCCAGACGGGCAGAGAGCAGAGACTGGGAACGCTCCCGGGCAGCCGGTGTGTCTGAGAAGCTGAAGAGTCTGGAGTGGTGTGAATGGGGAGAAGGTGACACTGAGGAGAGGCCAGAGGGCTAGTGATGAGAGGCTTCAACAGCACGGCGAGGGCCCGGGTCTGGCAGGGGCTCAGCACACACTGGATGGAGAGAGGTGGGAAGAGAGAGAAGGAGGAGGCCTTCTCCCTCATTTGCACACGTTACCTGTACCCTCACACAAATGTGCTTTTGCACACATATAAACACAGAGGCAGACACAGACACACAGACACAGAGACGCACACAGAAATACAGACACAGGTATACACACACACATAGTGTGAAAACTTATGTACGTGAAAATCTTAGACACAGATGTTTATTGTGGCTTTAAACATTAGCTTTGCAAAAACGGGAGGCAGCCGGAGATGCCCTTCAGCTGCTGAGGATAAACAAACAGCTGTGGATAATGAAACATTTTTTTAGTGTTCAAAAGAAAAGCACTATCAAGACTTGAATAGACACAGAGAGAATTTAAATGCTTGCGACTGAGTGCAAGAAGCCAGGACGCCACAAAGGCTACTTATCCCATCACTCCAACTTCATAGCATTCTAGAGGAGTCAAAACTACAGAGGCAGCCAAAGAAGCTCAGTGGTTTTTGTGAAACTTTCCACACCACGCCTCATGGCGGCTGCATGTCCCTCTCTGGTCCCAGCCCCACCCCGGATTGTCTAAGAGGAAACCCAAGGTGAACTCTGAGCTTCATACGGTTACCATGTGTCAGCACCATCAGATGTAACAAACATGCCAGTCCTGCTGCTGGCTGTGCCTGTGCTGTACGGGGGGGGGAGGTCAGCTCCTTAGTTCCTGCTTAGTTCTGCTGGGAACATAAAATTGCCCCAGAAGGAAAAGCTGCTTTGGAAAAGGTGGCAGAAACATGCCAGCAAACCATCTTTGGGATGGTTACAAGTTTAATGTCCTCCGTCCAGGAAGTAAGTGGGCCTTGTGGGCTAGAGTGAATCTTCAGCTTTCAAATACCCACTCTCCTTTTCCTAAGTGTGGCTTAGGGTTGACTCTCCGGAGGGCAAACACAGTTAGTTTAGGCTGAGCAGTGTACCACATCCTCCGGACCACAGAGGCTGTGTGAAGATCAGTTGGTGGCACAGAGTCCAAGACACCCAGCTGGAACCAAACAGCTTCAGTGACGGACCTCGCTCTGCCTGTTGGGGTGTGAATGTGTAACCTTTGGAGGTACTGAAAAATGTCGTCTGGTCAAGAAAAGGGGCCAGCTCTGTGATGAGGTCTGGAGGTGAGCATATTGTCTCAGAGGGGAGAGCCTAAGGAGGGAAGGAAACCGCTCTCCCACGCAGCGCCTGAGCGACTGAAGCCAGCCTTTACTTGAAGCTAGGTCTGCTAGCCTCTTCTTACCAGACAACGCATTCCTTCTATTGTTCAAACCAATTTAAATTGAGTTTCCTAATATTTTCAGCACATGGAGTTCTAGCTGATATGTAGTGGATTATAAGCCAGCAAAGCGTGGTAGGAGAAAAAAAAAATAGATTTCGAGTTTCCTGTATTATCCATAGACCTCCTGCCCCAAGGCTCAATCCAAAGGTTTTCACTAGTTTGGCCCAAATGCTTGCTGAAGGCCAATATACGTCAATGTCTGCATGGTTATCTGGCATTTGGGACGGCGCTGGGTGCCTCTAAGAAGGAGACTGGCGCATATGGACTGAAGCATGCATACGTGATGAAAATTCACACCCGGGCATCTGCCTGGAATACGCAGGCATCTCCCAAAATCCATACTTGGCTGTATTGAGAGATGCATATGCCGGCACCGACGAGGAGTGCAGAGGCATGCTAAGGTCAGCACAGGGGGCCAGGACGGACAACAGTGCCGCACCACCGGAGACAGGTGCACAGGCATGGGGAGACAGGCCACGAGGAGACTCTGGAAACTTGAGGCTGTTCCTGAGTGGCTGCAAGGAAGGGATGCATTTGTGACCCACAGGCATTTTTGGGGGTGAAGAGGATCCTGAGAGGTTGGCTCATGGGTAATCCTTTCCTCCTGATGCTGAGGAAAAGGAGGAATAGCAGACAGTGCTCTGGAGCCAAAGGATGCAGCAATATGGTCTAGGCACAGCAGAGGTAGCCGGTTTCTCTGTTTATGCCCGTTATGTTGGGCCTTGGGATGCCCAGGTAGATATCTGACATTTGAGTGTGATCGGAAAGTCTTAGCACTTGGCTGGTGGAGCCTGTAATGGACATGGCCTTCCCAGTGTGGGGGACATCCCACAGTTCACTGAGGCCTGAGCAGAACAAGGAGGTGTAAGAAGGACTCGTCTGCTAGGCCTGGGCAAGGCCTGACATCTCCTCTCCAGCCTGCACCTTTTGATTCTCCATCTTTTAGAAGCAGTCTGGATTTTTATCATCAGCACGCAGGCTCTCAGACCTTCAAACGACAGCATTGGTTTTCCTAGGCTTGTAGCTTGCAGACAGCAGCTGACTCGGGTTTCTCAGCCTCCAGAGTGGTGTGAGCCAATTCCTTATTATAAATCTTTTCATACATAGATGGATATATATATATATATATATATATATATATATATATATATATATGCCTTTCTGAGAAAGAGAGCCTATATATATACACACTTTCATCTATACATGCACACTTATATACACATATACACAGACATATGTAAGTATACACAGAGACATACACACAAATGCATGCACATACATACAAACATGCACACAGTTTTTCTGCAGAAGCTAAATAGATTTTTCTATAAATAATTGGAGACTAGGAAAAAAATTCTATACAATGTGAATATGAATTCTATGCAACACTTCAAATAGGAATCAAAAGTTTGACATATAGGCAAGTTAGAAGATTTGACTTGGAGTGTCAAGGGTTTAAAATGAGATAAAATTAAATGTCTTACATTGACAAACACATAGGACACAGGCCAAAAAGGTGAAATAATGTCTGATTTTAAGGATGACAAGGATTATTGCCAGGGAGTGCTGGTGAGAAGGCTCAGTGGTTAAGAGCCCTTGCCGCGTGTGCAGAGGACTTGGGTTCGGTTCCTAGCCCCCACATGGTGACTCAGAACTGCCTGCATTTCCAGTGTCAAGGGCTCTGATACTCTCTTCCTGTCTTCATGGACACCAGGCAAACCTATGATGTATGCAGGGAAAAGCACTCACATATGCAAAATAGAAATAAACCTTTCTACAAGAGCATTCCTTGAAGATGTTGTTTTTTTAATGAATTCGTTGAATGACTCATTATTGCCTCCATCATTTTTCATTTGACATTCGTAGTGTGTTGAGCCAGAAGACCGTTTTTGTACAAAATATTCCTGGACTCAAACATTTTCCCCGGTGGAATTAATCTCCTTATTATTCTGAGATCAGAGTGATTCTGGCTGCAGTGTTTTTGCATTCACAGGAGTGTGTATCGCTTGGTTTCAGTGCAAGCCTCTCCAAAAAGTCTGTGCTTTGAGAAACACCCCCCTACTCCCTTAGCTCACAAAACTGTGGTCTGGGTGGGGCTGTCACAGGGACAATCACAATCAGCTTGATGTGGGAGGAATGGTTCGTGTTTGGACCATCTTCTAACAGCATTGCAGTCTAACTCACAGAGGGACCTGTGGACTCCTTCACCTCATGTGCAAACACTCTCTTTGTACTACCTCCCCAGAGCTCACCCCCTGCCACCCATAGAGTGGAGCTGGCTCCTTAGGGTCTTTGCTTCTAATGCAGGTTTTCTAACAAGTATCACTGGGTGATAGTCTTTTCTTTTTCTGTTTTATTTATTCATCATGTATTCTCTCCTACAATACATCCTGACCACAGTTTTCCCTCCTCCACTCCTTCTGCACCTCTTCTCTCCCCCAGATCCACTGTTCCCCTGTTTCTTTTCCAAAAAAGGACAGGCCTCCCAGGGATATCAACTGAACATGGTATAACAATGTGCAATAAAACTAGACACAAACTCTCATATCAAGGCTGGACAAGTCAATCCAGTAGGAGCAAAAGGGTCCTGAGAGCAGGCAAAAGAGTCAAAGACACCTCAACTCCCATGTAATGGATGCATTGCTTTCTTTAAAAACTCAGTTATGCTATGTAAATATATTTTTGTTTTGATCCCAAATGTGGGATTTTAGTTTGGGCTTTAGTTGTCCATAGCTGGTAGCTGCCTCCATGGTCTTTGCCAGCTGGTAACAGCCTGCCTCCTGCAGCACAGGGAGGGGTGTGGTCTAGGACTCTGAGGGATATAAATACCAGAGCCCAGGAAGAGAAGGGTGGCAGTTTGGAAAGACCAGAGACAGACGGTATGTTTGTTTGGAAGAGACTGTTTGCTTCGTTTGCTGTTGATGGAGACTGAGCCTCCGAAGAACCCATCGACCCTAAACAGCCGGGAGAAGTAAAGGGTCTGTGCCGCCTCTCCCCACTAACCTTCTCTCTTACCTAGGGCTAAAGGGTTGGTGGAAGGGAGGTGGAGGCTTAAACACCCAAATAAAACAGAGTTTAAAAATGAGCGCAACACCCCACCGTTAGGAGCCCCACAAAACCCCAGCTATATAACCATAACACATAGGCAGAGTCCCTAGTGCAGGCCCACGCAGGCTCCGAGACTGCCGCGCCTGTGAGTACCTGTAAACCCTTCTTAGTGATTCTGTGTGCTGTGGTTTCCTGGAGTCCTCGACCCCTCTGGCTCCCACAGTCCTTCCTTCCTCTCTTCTATAGTGTTCCCTGTATCTAATGTTTGCTCAGCCAAGTTTTTATCCTTTCCACCATCTTTGTGCAAGAATAGGAAAAGTGTCAGGATACAAGACTCTTGCGAAAGGGACCAAAGGATGGGCACCATTCACTACCATCACCTTAAACTTCATTATTTGAAAATAATTTCAGTCTCACAGAAGAAAATGAAAAGACCAGTACCAAAGACTCTAATGTATTCCTCACCCAAGAAGTAAAATCTTAACAAATTGCTTCCTAATTCCAAAATAGAACTTCAGTGTGGGGTGAGGGGTGGGGGATAAGAGGAGAAGGTATCCCAGGGTACACAGGCGAACCTCAGGCTTGCCTGCAGGCACATTTAAAAATTACTGATAATGAATATATTGTGCCTACATGTCAGGGATTTCTCCTGTAATGGTAACAGGGTCCCTTATTTCCCACTAGGAGACCATCTCTCTTTCTCTCTCTCATTCGACAGTTGATCCCATATTTCCCACTGGGAAACCATCTCTCTTATTTGACATCAATTTACTTGGAACTGGCCATACCATGGTTCTCTTGAGCCCATGCAGATGGGACCTCTGGGGGCTTAAGTAGCATGAATTTTGTAAGAATTATGTGAGGAATTCTGGTGACCTGATTTGTCCTTGTTTGATGGACAATTGGGAGCATGTACTCCTAGGATCTACTTGAATTTTTATTTTTGTTTTTAGGCATCTCAGGGGCACACCCTGAGATGGACTCAAACACTGGAGTAGACAGGCCTCCCGCTGGTCCAGGGCTGTGAAGAAGAGGCCACTTTTGGACTTTTTTATGCTTATCAACCAACAAATTCCTTTTGCTTTTCAGAAGCCGGTTTGAGCAGCCACAAGTTTGCTAATATACTTATTCCATGATAGTAGTTTTTTGGGGTCAAGGATAAAGTCTGGTGCTGGAAAAGATCCCGGAGCTGGGGCAGAGCTGTGGTGACCACGTGTGTTAAGCCTTAGAGAGCTGGTGTTCTCCGGACTTCCTGCTTCTGTCCTCAACTGGCACATCGCTGGGCCTGTAAAGAGCAGGGTCCGGAGGCCCCAAAGGAGAGACAAGCAAAGTAAGCACTGTGGTGATCTGAATGAGAATGTTCCCTACAGCCTCCTGTGTTTGAATCCTTGGTGCTGTTTGGAGAGGCGTAGTGGGTGCAGCCTTGATGGAGGAAGTTCGTCATTGCAGAAGGGCTTTCAGATTAAAAGCCAGGCAAGCCACTTCTAGTCTATTCTCTCCTTGTGTTCATGGTTGAGGACATGAGCTCTCAGCTTCTTGCTCGGCTGCCATGGCCCCTGGCCAACTGTGGTGACTCATTCCTCTGAAACTGTAAACTAAAGAAAACTCTGTCTTCCTTAAGTTACCTTTGGTCATACTGTTTTATCACAGCAGCAGGAAAGTAACTCATACAGGCCTGATGCTGGAGAGAACAGAGACCATGCTGTATTAGGTCACCCTGGAACACAAGAACCATGACTTTAAGGCTGGACAATTTCAGGGAGCAAGCAAGCAGGAGAACTGGGGTGCTTAGATACCTGCACCCAAGTGTCAAAAGACTCAGATGAACAGAATGGTGGTTAGAAGGAGCACTGGGTCACAGGAACACACAGTGTAGTGTGTGGGGGTGATGGTGACATTGATGCCAATGAAGATGACAGCATTTGCTGAAACGGCCCCTACATGTGTTTATTACACGTTAATAAACATCTCTTGGCCTTCCAGGGTCCACGCTCCCTTCGTGGGCATAGCATCCTGATATTCTTTGCCACACTTCATTCTCCACTGCTCTCTGGTTAGAGTCCAGTCAGTCTGGAGTCTAGGGCTCAGACTAGGAACATGTGACCAAGTGTTGGCCAATGGAAACAGTGCTTCTCCCCAAGCACTGCCATGGCTGATTGAGGGAGTAAACATGGACCCTGAAGTGGTTAGATCCGAGGTGATGCGAGCCAGCCTTAAGACTGCGGGGAAAGAAGCGCTCTCTCAGCCATGGAAAGGGAACCTAGAACTAGTGGCCAGCTTGTCACAGAGAAAAAACCCTGAAAACACAGTCAGTGTGGAGGACATTAGAACAGAAGGGAGAGAGGAGCTTTTATGATGATAGTCACGTATGTGCCTTCAGCTGTGTCTAAAGTCAGAGCTGCTGGTTAACTTTTCAGTAACACTTTGAGACATTAATCCCCCTCCTTGTTGGTTTTTGTTGGTGCCAATCATCCCAGTGAGAAGTCCTAGTAGCATAATCATCCATAGAATATCCCTTATGTAGACACTTAATATTTCTGTTTCACACATAGGGAAACTGAGGCTCAGGTTTAAAATGGCTGAGTTTGTAAAAATCAAGGCCCCTTTTCATTCCAGGCTCAACTAGTTTCACACCCTGCATTTTGGATACCTTTCCCATTCTTTCTCAGATCTCAGATTCTCTTTCTGTCCTTGCTGTCTCAGCATTGGATGGGTGCCAGATCGGGGGGCAGCAGGTAGCGGACCAGCTGCTGCCTGGGTCAGGAGCCCAGCATGCTCTCAAGGACACAGATGGGTTGGCAGCCTTGCACATGGGCAGGGAGCCTGAGGCGGGGGTGGACACTGGTTCCTGTGAAAAGGCTCATTCAGGATTCGCTAGGGGTCTGGGCTCCGAGCCCCTGGCATCCAGGTTCAGTGTGACTTCTCTTTGTGTCCCAGGGCCCGGCATGGAGCTCTCAAGAGCTGGTACACAGCTGACAGGAACCCCATGCTACTTCAGTGGTTATAACTGTTGCTTGGATAAGTGTGTTGTAGGAGGATGGAAGAGCATGGATACCATGGAGGCAGAACTTAGCACAGCCAGGAGATCAGAATAAAGGCTTGTCAAACTGCGAAGAACAAACATCTGTTTCCAAATCTCTTTAAGCCATTACACTTTCAGTGTTTGTCTTTGATGTTGCATCAATCAAATAATAGATGGCTCTTGTAGATTACAGATAAAAATGTCTGTAACTACCTGTTGGCACCATTTATGCGATACCTACTGTATGACAGGCAGTAGCTTGTTGCTTTCTATCTGAGAGCTCATTGGCTGTTCATTTGGTCTATGAAGAATGTGTTACTGCCCCATTTCTACCTTGTAGATGAAGGAGCATAGGTATAGAAGAGTTAATTAACTCATGCACCCAAAGCCACACAGAATGCATGTCAGCATGGCAAGGCATTTCCAGCAAGATCAGATGGCTTCACGGCCATGGCTTCTCCACTCTGCTTGTTCTGATGGTCATTATTAAGAGGAGCAATCAGAACTCCCAAAGTGTTCTCACCCGGTTAAAGGGCTACAACAGTTCTGTTACTGAGCTATCTTCCCAGAAGGAAGGAGAGCATCTCTGGGTCCATGGAATGTCTCTGCTAGATGCTCCAAAGGTGTGTGGCTAGTGAAGAACCCTCATCTCCCCCACCCCAAAGCTCCTACTTTCTTCTTCCCAATCTCAGTGGGTGTGGCCCACTGAATAAGACAGAGGTTGGGCATTAGCAGAGACTTTTTTCTGTCACTTTCTCACACCCAATCTATTGGAGGGTCTTTGTGTTGGATAGCTTTTGTTTGTTTGTTTGTTTGTTTGTTTGTCTGCTTGGCATAAAGTAGAGTCATCTGTGAAGACATAGTGTCAATTGAGGGAGTATCAGAGTGTCCTGTGTGTTGTAGAATATCTAGTAAACTCTAAGGGACGATTCTGTGACCTGGCTACCTACCCCTCACCCCCAGCAATCAAGACAGAGACGTATAGATTTATTTAAACAGCTTTAGTACAGCAACTGGGCAGTCTCTAAGCTGGTCTGGCTACTTCCCAGCTGCACCCCCAGGGTACTTGCTAATAAGTTGTCCTGTCTGGGCTGGATCCTCTCCAGCAGGCCATGACCTCTTTCTTCATCTTCTTCCTCTGTTCTGCTTCTTCTGGCCTCATGGTCCGTAGCTGAGACCCCCAAACCGGCAACCAAAGGTTTGCCTACCCCTATTCTGCCCAGCTACAGGCTCCAGCCATTTTTTTTTATTAGCCAGTCAGCGATAACGGGAAGCAAAGTCTACACAACGTCACTTGGTGTGAGTGAGTAAGAGTTACTCCTCTGGACTGTAACCAGATCTTGAGCACCAGCATTTGGCATTTGAATACACATCAGCACCAGACCACTCCCAACACCCGTGGGCATATCTTAGGGGGAACTTTCTTGATTAATGATGGATGTGGGAGGGCCCAGCTCATTGCGGATGGTGCCACCCCTGGGTAGGTGGTCCTGGGTTGAATAAGAAGGCAAGCTGAACAAGCCATGAGGAGTGAGCCTGAGAACAGCATCCTTCCTGGTTTCTCTGCTTCCTGCTTTGAATTCCTGCCTACGTTGCCTTCAGTGATGGCCTTGCATTGGGTCATATAAGCCAAGGAAACTCTTTGCTCCCCAAGTTGCTTTTTGGTCAGTGTTTCATCACAGCAGCAGGAAACAGATAGGACACTCTTATATTGTGTGCTACCCCAACACCACTCCTGCTCTCCATATTATTTAAATATCAACCGTTTCTTGATCAGGTTATTATAGGATCCTCATTCACAGCCTCCCTGTCTTCAGCCTCCTCCAATCCATTCCCCATGTCTGTTTTGTGGATATCATTTCTTTAGCAGAGATTCAATACCCATTAAACTACATGGCTTGTAGGATTAAGTCCGAATGCTTCCTATTTTGACATCTCCTCAAAATATGGTCTCTTGACAATTTGAAGTCATCAGTATGGGGTAGAAGATCTAAGATTCCTGAAAAGCAGGAGGTGAGAGAGATGGTGAAGGAAGAGAGAGAGAGAGAGAGAGAGAGAGAGAGAGAGAGAGAGAGAGACTGAGAGAGCTGTGACAATGAGCTGGCTTTGTCCTCCAGCAAAAGCTGTCTGTTCGATGCTGTAGGCTCTCTTAGTCACAATTGCACTCCCTCCTCTTGAGAGAACAAGTTGAGGGATGAGGAGTCTGCAGAGTTTGGACTGGTCTCCACTCCATACAGATGCTGTTGGGGGAGAGTAGGAATACAACGAGCACGGACAGCTGGGGCCTTGCCCTGCGTGAACCTTCCTGTGTGCAGCAGAGACTTGTCATCTGCAGAGCGATTGCGTGATGCTGAAGGCAGGCTCCACACCAAGGCGCTGGTGACTCTCAGCCTTGCGATGTCACCAGCCAGCTGCGGTCCAGCAGGGACCGGGAGCATTTGTCATGGTGCAACCACTCATTTCTGTGGGGTGCTTCCGGAGACTTCACTTTGGCGTTTGTAAGGACAGCAGTTCTTTTGGTATTGCGTTTCACAGGTTCACACCAGACTGAACTAAAAAAAACCCAAACAAACAAAACCCCCAAACTCCCCATAATTATAGTGGTAGTTTATGTAAGGGATTTCAACATCTGCAGAGTTTGGGTATTTTCTCTGTGTGTGGTGGTTGCAGAGTGTTCTGTTCTGGAGCCTTGCTGGTGGGGTCCCCTGGAGGTACACGGAAATGCAGCTATGGACAGACACACTCGGGTGCGGCTGTGGACATGGAGGTGCCGGGAGCTGCGTGCAGAGGCACTCGTCGTCACAGGGTTCCTCCAAGGCGAGGCACGCTCAGTTTGGGCGCTTCCTGCTTCCTGCTGATTGTTTTCCTTTTATTTTGGGTATTCCAAATGGAGAGAAAGCTTAAAAAATGAAAAGAAAGAGTCAGTTCTCTTCTTTTACCGTGTGGGTCCTGGGGAGCAAACTCAGGTTGTCAGACTTGGTGGCCAGCATTTTTACTGTTGAGCCATCTTGCCAGCTGGGAATCTGAATTTTGGTACTGAGCGGATTTGGGCCTGCATTTCAGCATATGTCTTACTTTGGGGCCACCACCACCCGGCCTGACACTTCTGTCTTAGTGTTTCTGTTTTGTGAAGAGACACCATGACCACAGCAATTCTCATAAAGGGAAATATTTAATTAGGGCTGGCTTACAGTTCAGAGGCTTAGTCCATTATTCGTCCATTGTCATCAGGGCAGGAAGCATGGAGGCACACAGGCAGACATGGTGCTGGAGAGGTAGCTAAGAGTTCTCTGCCCAGATCAGCAGACAGCAGGAACAGAGTGACACACTGGCCTGGCTTGAGCATCTGAAACGTCAAAGCCCAGCACTCATGACACATTTTCTCCAAAAAAAGCCACACCTACTCCAACAAGACCACGCTTTCTAATTGTTCCACTCCCTATGGACCTATGGGGGCCATTTTATTCAAACCATCACACTCCCTGAACCTTAATTGTGTTCTTAAACAGGAGCACACACAGTGTGTGTGAGCCCGGCTGCAGAGTAAGCAGCCGTGAGGGGTGTTCGCGTGAGCACCCTACTGTTTCACGTGAGCACCCTAGTGTTTGCACCTTTCTGTGGCTGCATGGCTGTTTTACAAGAGAGCTCCCCAGATAGATCAGCATCCGATTCTACTACCCTGTCAGGGACCAAGATGCTCCAAGTCTGTAGAAGAAGTCAGTTGTCTTGTTCCTTTTGGACATGTTAGTAATGTCTGGGTTTCTGTAGGAGGCCACGAAGATGCTTCCTTGACAGGTTTGGGAGGAAAGAGGGAGGCATCAAGGTTGGGAGGGGAGTGGGGTAGAGGAAGAGAGGACCAGAGAAGAAAGCAGGAGCACTGGGGCTGAAGCCTGGAAGGCTGCAGGCGTCTGAGGGAGGCAAAGCTACTCTGTTAACTGCATGTCAACTGGGTAGGCCACGTAGGTCCTTG
Organism: Psammomys obesus; assembly: GCF_907164565.1. Lineage (NCBI taxonomy): Eukaryota > Metazoa > Chordata > Mammalia > Rodentia > Muridae > Psammomys > Psammomys obesus. The sequence continues at coordinate 3,959,996 of NW_026596225.1, forward strand.
GGTGGGAACTGAACTGGTTCCAGAAGCCTCTTGGAAGTGACAGCAGATGTTCTGATGGGAAGAGAGGTAATGCTTGCCAAGTCCTTGGTGTTTGGGGTGGGGTTCTGGGTATGTTAATGCCCATCACTATTCTTGCTCACACTGACCTGGAGGAACAAGGCTGGTCACCACCAACAAATCAAAGATGAGAAACTGAAGCCCAGACAGGCTGTGTTCTATCGGATGCCACGCAGCTAAGAGAAGGCTTTGAACCTGCTCAGTCTGAAGCAGTGGCCTGGCTTTTTCCACATGGCATTTGATTCCCAGTCTGTTCTTGGGAAGGGTACACACTGTGTTGAAGGCACAGCTTGGGAGGCCCCTCGAAGAGTGCCGGCTTGAGGCTCAGGAGCTGTCCGAGACTTTTTGCACTGCTGTAACCTGATGTCCAAGGCTCAGTGACACATGAAGCACAGACGTGGTTTGTGTTTCTTCTGCTTTCGGAATCTGGGAAGTTGAGGGTGTTAACATGTTGGCATGTCGGGTTATTTGGTGAGACTGTGCTCTGCCTCCACCATGGAGCCTCAATAGTGTGTTCCTGGGAGGGCCAAAATGCCATGTCCTCATGTGGTGGAATGTAGATAAGGAAAATGGGGAAGCTCCCTCTGTATGCCCTTCCTGAGGGCAGCTGGTCCTGTTCTTGAGGAAAGAATCTGTCCCTTATTGGGCCATCTCTCATTCCATCGGCATGTCCTGACTGTTAAGAGGGATACATTCTGTCCACCTTACGGGGACAGGACTTCTTTCTAGCCTGCTTCTGCTTGAGCCCCACCCACAGGTATTTGTGAAAGGCTTTAAAAAGATTTTATTTTACTTTTTATAATTTATTCACTTCATATCCCAATGGTAGTGCCCTCCCTCATCTCCTCCCGGTCCCACCCTCCCTCCCTCTTCCTCCCCCGCATCTCCCTTTCCTAGTCAGCTGAAAGGGAGAGTTCTATCTGACCCTAGCCTATCAAGTCTCATCAGGACTCCCTGGTTCCTCTTCCTCAGTGGGTTGGTCAAGGTCACCCTGCCAGACAGAAGTGATCAAAGAGGAGGCAACTGAGTTGCCAGAGTTCATGCCACGGTCAGTCCCTGCTTCTCTTACTAGGGAACTCACATGGAGATGGAGCTGCCCATGGGCTACATCTGAGCAGGGGGATTAGGTCCTCTCCATGCATAGTTAATTGATGCATGGTTGATGCATCAGTCTCCTCAGACCCCCCTGGACCCAGATTTTTTTGGCTCTGTTGGTCTCCTTGTGGGCTTTTGTTCCCTTAGTTCCTTCTACCTCCCTTCCCCCCTTCTTCCATAAGACTCCTTATACTCTGCCCAAAGTCTGGCTGTGAGTCTCAGCATCTGCTTCGATCCCCTGCTGGGCGGAGTCTTTCAGAGGACATTTATGGTAGGCTCACGTCCTGTTCCCTCTCTTCTGCTGCTTCCAGTGTCTGTTCTATTTGCCGTTCTGAATGAGATTTAAGCATCCTTCCTGGGGTCTTCCTTGTTGTTTAGCTTCTTTAGGTCTGTAGATTTTAGTATGTCTATCCTATATTATATGGCTAATATCCACTTGTAAGTGAGTATATACTATGAGTGTATTTCTGGTTCTGGATTACCTCACACAGGATGATCTTTTCTAGTTCCATCCATGTGTGAAAGAACAGAACATGTCAGTAACATGCCAGGCCTTCAGTTTCATATGCTTTATTCCATATGTCCCCCAAGCAGTAAATGTCTCAGTACACTGTGGCTCAGAGAAGTTAATTACCTATCCTAGATCACACAGCCAGAACTGGCAGAGCTGGGATGCTCTCAGAGATGATGCTCCTAATTAATAATGATAATGGTGATCAGCCTTGACCTGGGGTGGCTGAAATCTACAAGGTGGCCCTGGTGAAGGGGCATCTCCCAAGTGCAAAGTGATGAGGTCCTCCTCAGCTTTGGGCTTGAGCTGTCCCCGTTGGTGCTGTTGTTTTGTTTTTCTCTCTGCATTGTCACTAATGTTTCAGCCGGTGTTTCTGTCCCGAGGCGCTTTAATCACCAAGGGCCCTGTTCCAACGTGCTGTGCATAAATAATGAAGGAAATAAATGACTCTGCTGCTTCCAAGAGGAAGCTGCCAGGCTGAGCTGAGCTGCCTCAACCTTGCACTCTGCAGTGGGACCCAGCTTTGCTTGTTCTGAGGTGGGGCATGGCTTCCTGCAGGCCCCATAAACTTGCCTACTTTAGTTTCCTGGTAGCCAAACAGGAGGAAAACCTGGTCATTAGTCCTCACAGCCAAGGGCAAATCAGACAGTGTAGAAAGGTCTGGAGAGCAGGAGAAGCATAAAGGTTGAGGGTTGGAGTGTATCCATCAGGGATCATCCTGTCAGTGTGACAGAGAAGCCCTAAGGCTCTGAGAAATATGACAGAAGCCCCGAGCCACCTCTGAGGCTCAGGGAATCGGTGAATCCAGTGCGGCTTGCGGGTTGACGGCCATGCTGCCTGTTCCACGAGCCAGTGGTGGCAGGCCAAGGAGAGCTGTTGCCTGAGGCTCTCCCTCACAAGCTGGCTGGTTTCTTTGAACAGAAATCTTCAGATTTACAAAGCCCCTGCAGCACCGAGAGGTGAACAGGGCTCTCAGCCAGGCGTGCGTGGGTGGACTCCCTGCTGCCCTGAGCCTCTCACACAGACCAGACACCATCAGAAACTGAATGCAGGACACAAGTGTGTGGAGGCCGGGCAGGAGGAGCTGGCAGTAGGGGCTTCTGGGAGGAAAGAGAGGGCCCCTGTGGGTCCCCATTTTTTGACCTGGAGCCCTCTCCAAGGCGTGAGGATTGCAAGCCCATGAGACTGAAAGTGAGTGCTCTGATCCTTAACCTTTTCACACTTGTGACCTTGAGCAAACAACCTCCCCTTTCCCAGCGTCCCTTTTCCATAATATTCCTGCCTTATGGTCTGTTACGGACATGGGGTAATTATGCTCTTGTGATGTAATAAGAAGCGGAGACATTGGTCTCTGTGTTCCTCCATTCCTGACAGTGCTCCTGAGACCATTGTGGATAGAACACTAGGAGAATCGTGGCTTCTGGTATTTAGTCTTTGCCCTAGTTCCTGACACAGCGTACCGAGGCTCTCCCCAACTTCCTAAGTGATGGAAACACCTTTTGTTCTCATGAGTCATACCTAGGGGGCTCCTGGGGAGTCTCTGGGTGGGAACCGGTTGCCAGGGAGACCAACCAGTTGAATAGAGGGCTAAAGTTTCAGCTTGCTGCCTAATCTCCAGTGGGAGGTGGAGCACTGGGGGTTGGTCGCCAGTGGCCCGTGATTTTATCATTGTGCCTGTGTAGGAAGCTTCTGTAAAAGCCCAGTAGGGCAGGTTCCGGAGCGGCTCGGCTTGGCTCATTCCTTCCTGAACGAGTGGCAGCAGAGGGAGGGTGGGCCCAGGGAGCCTAGAAGTCTCCACTTTTCCTTTCATACCTCACTCCATGAATCTCTTCATTAGCAATCTTTGTCATTTCTCCAACAATAAATGGGTAGGAGCCCCTAAATCTTGTGAGTTGTCCTAGCAGACAAATAGGTCTGAAGGAGGGACATGGGAACCCTGATCCACAGGGGGAAAGTCAGAAGCACAGGTGGCAAGCCGTGGCTTTGACGTGAATCTCCAATGTTGGGAGATCTTTCAGGTGATAGGCCTTGCCCCTTGGGATGTGGGACTCCTGGCAGATCATGCCAGAAAGGGATTAGCTCACAAGCCACCCAGCTGGTGTTGTCTGGAGACTCACATGCATTTCAGCCACCAGAGACGGCGTGCTCCGCGCTGTGGCATATAGAGTGAAGAGCCCACTCTATCAGGTGGTCAGGGAACATGTTTCCATACTCTGCGGATGCTAGAAAGCTCAGGCAGTTCTGAGCCCTGCACTCTGTGTCCTTCCTTGTCCTAGCTGCTTTCCCGTGGCTGTGATGAACACCTTAGCCAAAGGCAACTTTGGGCAAGAAAGGGTTTATGTGTCTTACCGCCTAGTCCTCCATGGCAGGAAACCAGGAGAGGATTTCGAAGCAGAGACCACAAAGAAACGATGTTTATTTGGCTTGCTCACCTAGCTTGCTCAGCCAGCTTTGTTATACAACCCAGAACCACCTGCCCAGGTGGCCCTGCCCACAGTGGGCAGGGCCCTCCCACATCAGTCAATAATCAAGAACAAGAAAATACCCGCAGACATGCCCACAGGCCAATCTGATGGCGGCAAGCCCGTCCTCCCCCCTCCAGCTGGGATTGCCTCAAACAACTCTGGCCTTGTCGAGTTGGCAGCTGAAGCTAACTGGAATATTCGTCTGCTGCAGCGTGCACCTGTGATACGCATTTCCACTTCAAACGCTTCGTGGCTTCCCGTGGGCACACCCGAGTTACTCGGATCATTTGCACCTCGGGCTATAAATAAGTAAAATAGGGATTACTTGACGGAGACTTCGCATCACGGAGACGGCAGATCTAACAACCCGCTGTGGCCAAGTGACCGCACAGCTGGCAGTATATGCAGGCTGGATGTGCCAGACAAAGGGACGGTTCACACCCTGCAGCATCAGGGAACTGTGGAAGTCAGAATGGTGCCCAGTGTAAACCTCCCAGGCTAAGTATTTCTGGAACTTTCCATCTACTATTAAAGACTACAGTTGATCATAGGTAACTGAAAATTTGGCAGGTAAAACCACACATAAGGGTGGGGTATCACTGCCCTGGGTGTGAGAATTCAGGGCACCTCAGTGTACCTGGTGAGTGGTGAGTACTCAATGAATCGCAGCTGTGACTAATGTTGGTGAAAGTGAGGTCTGGATACCCACCCACCATTTGTCTATGCAGGCCTATGTCTACCTGCCACTTCGCCCATCCGTATGTCTGGCCATCGTGTGTCATTTAGTTATTTATCCAGGGATAGTAGACCATGCCATTATCTATATCCTCTCAGAGGTAACCTATGGTCCTTCCTCCCTCCCTCCCTTCCTCTCTCCTTTCTTCCTTCCTTCCTTTTTAATTGCTTGCTTCCTTTCATTCTTTTTTCTTTCTTTCTTGTCAGGGTCTCACTGTGTATCTCTGACTGGAACTCTTCTGTATAACCAGGCTGGCCTTGAACTCATGGAGATCTCCCTGCCTCTGCCTCTTGAGCACTGGGATTAAAGGCGCTCATCATTCTGACGTCTTTTTGTTTGTTTACATTTTTTAATTTTATGTTTATGACTGTTTCGTGTGCATGTATGTGTGTACCACATGTGTTCCTGGTGTCTGTGGAGGACAAACGAGGGCACCTGATGCTCTGGAGCTGCAGTTACAGGTAGCTGTGAGCTGCCCGGGGTGGGTGCTGGGAACCAAACCTGGTTCTCCTTCTGCTGAGCCGTCGCTCCAGCCCCAACCCAAGGGATTTCTGAGAACAACAAGACAAAGCACTGCTCTCTGCTGTCGCTCTAGTGGTTGGTAAGTGAGGATGTGTGTAACAGAGCAGAATAAAGAAACACAGGGTTTGCTGAAGGAAGTTCTTATTTCCACATCTGTTGCCCTGGAAGGGGATGGCCATAGGGGAAGCAGGTTACAAAGAGTGAGAAGGAAGAGTGATTATTGGAACCTGGAGGCTCAGTGGCCAAGGGGAGAAAGCCTGCAGGGAGAACTTGGGGCTACCAAAGGGTTGCCTGGCAGGAAGGATGTGGAAACTAACTGTATGTCTCCATCATCTTTCCCTGAGCCAAATGAGTCCAGAGAACAGAGGAGCTGGGGCCTGGGCACAGATGGATCGTCATAGGGGAGGGGCAGAAGATGGTGACATCCCATGCCCAGTGAACAGTGTAGAGGTGTGGCCTGGTGTTGCAGGGCACTGAAGCCCTGGGCCATCACAGCCCCGTGCTGTGTAACTCTTGGGAGAGATAGGGACCTTTCCAAGGGGTGACACGTGTAAGCCCAGGACAGGTTAGTGAAGAGAAAGGGCAGACAGCGCTCTCACCCTGGCCTGGGAATGGAGACAGGTGGGATGGCCAGCACGGGGCTGTGTTCAGGAGTTGGGGAGCAGGCCCAGCTGATGGGAGTCAGGCACTTGCTTATCCCAGCACGGGGCTGTGTTCAGGAGCTGGGGAGCAGGCCCAGCTGATGGGAGTCAGGCACTTGCTTACATCCTTCCTGCAGCAGTCGTGAAGGGCTGGCGCAGCCATCTGTCTCAGGGCGGCCTCTTCCCCACTCCAGGACGATATTTTCCAGTGAAGGCTGCTTTTGAAAAATTAATTTTTAATGACTTATTCAGACCTGCATATATTCTCCCTGTCAGAAGTGAAAGCGGGGATCCATCAGCCATGGGGTCCTCCCCACACCAGCTCTGCTGGGCTTTGCTCTGGGA
>NW_026596225.1:3966377-4004072 GCF_907164565.1 Psammomys obesus
CTGGGACTCTTACCTAGCAGTCTTTACTTTCAGCAGTCCTGGTCATGCCTTTCCCCTCCCCCTCCCTGCTAGCAGTCATGACAATGCCAGAAGGACATTTTGTCTTAACCTCTGGGGCTGTGGTGTTCTGGTATCTAGTGAGCAGAGGCTGATGAAGGAAACACAACATTCCAAGCTCAGATGCTGGCGCTGCTGAGGCCAAGGGGCTCTGGTCTGGGCCAGGGCGTGTTAGCTGTTCTTTGTGCCCTTGCTCTCCAAAGAGGCCTGTTAACTATTTTCCCCAGTTGTTCCCTGCCTCCTTCCGTGAAGTAGTCTAAGGCTGCGGGTGCGCTCTGCTTAGATCTGCGTTAGGCACCAGAATGGCAAGAGTCATCAATAATCAGTAGTTGTGACCCCTTAGGAGGTGAGCAGTAACCAAGAACTCAAGGTGTGAGTATTTACACAGGAGCCACACTGTGTTTGTGTATATGTGTGTGTGAGTGCTTGTGTGCATGGTACCCTGCTGTATGAAGCATCTGACCCATTGTCTATGTTTCTATCTATGTACATATGTATCCATCCATCCATCCATCCATCCATCCATCCATCCATCCATCCATCCATTATTCAATTAGCAAGTACACTCCTGGCCATTTATCATCAAAGAATTAAAACTTAGGTTTACACATGTATACACACACACACACACACACACACACACACACGAGAGAGAGAGAGAGAGAGAGAGAGAGAGGAGAGAAAGAGAGAGAAGAGAGGCAGAGAGATATAGAAAGACAGAGAAATGTTACAACTTTAGATACTCACTCTGTTCGGCATTCTATTATGGTTTACCTTTTCTCTGCTAATGAACTGTTAGGTGGTTTCCAAATTTTTCTCCCTTGAGTACAAGCAATGCCGCTAACGATTATAGCATTATTACTTTAAAAACAATTCATTTTTAATTTGTGTATGTAGGTGTGTGTCTATGCTGTGTGTGTACATGTGAGTGCAGGCGCCCCTGGAGGCCAGCAAAGGGCATAGGGTCCCCTGTAACAGGCATTACAGACAGATGCTTGTGGGCTGCCTGGCTTGGATGCTGAACACTGAGCTCAGGTCCAGTGCAAGAGCAAGAACACTCTTAGCCACCGAGCTATCTCTCTACCCCAAGTGTTATTATTTTTTATTTAAGCCTTCTAATTTGAGATAGTTGTAAAATACAGAGAAGTCTACATCTCTTTACCCAGTTCCTTGCAAAGTTATAGGAAAACAGAAAAATCAGGATGATGACATGGCTCCAGTCAAGCCACAGCACAGGGTCTCAGGTTGCCCTGCCAGGGCAGCGCCCATTCCTATCCCACTCTCCGCTCACTGGCGAGGGTTGCTAAGCTGTTCTGTTCCCTGCAAAGCTTTGTCACTGTGCAGACAGAGTCTCACAAAGTACAGTCTCTCCCAGCGGCTTCTCCACTCAGCAGTCGTCTCTGGAGTCATCCTGCTGCCATGCCTTGCTGATGGTTTCCTCAGCCACTGATTTCTGCGGCTGGTTTGGCAGGTTCCGCTCTCCACTCTAGCGCCTGTTCCTGCGTGGGTCACTGGTGTCACCTCAGGTCTGACTCCCCCATAGGAAGTTCCAGGGGTGGGATTGATGGTCTATCCTGTGGGTGGTAGGGAGTTTGTCTGTTCTTTTAAGAACCCACCAGACTGGTTACAACAGCAACTACCTTTTCACACCTAAACCCACAACAGAGATGCTACAGCCTCTCGGCATCCTCCTCAGTGTTCCCTGCTATCGTCAGTTCCTGTTGTAGGCAGCAGTGTGCATCTGTGTGAGCTATGGCCTTGTGCTCTGCTTCCTGATGGCTGGCGCTGCCGACCACTGTTTGGTGTGCTTGCTTACCTTAGCATTTCCTCTTTGCTGAAGCAGCTTTTCATAGCTTTCGAGTATTTTACAGTTGGCCTGTTTATTGTTTCACTGTTAAGTTCTTGAGTTATTTTTTAACTAGGTGTATAAACTAGGTAAAGTTTATATATGATTAGGTGTATTTTAGATACACAGTTCTGTTAACTTTTGTTAAATGCACAGTCATGTAACAGTCACCCCAGACAATATATAAAACATCTCTACCACGTCCTCCCAAATCCCCTCATTCCTCCTTTTAGTCAACCCCATGCCCAGCAACACAGATCTGCTTTCTGTCGTAACTTAGAAGTTGGTACTTTTGCCTTTTCTAAAAAGCAATGTGTCTTAGCATTTCCACTGTTGTGATAGAACACCAGGGCCAGAAGCAGTATGGGACAGAAAGGGCTTATTTCATCCTCTCAGGTCCTACTCCATGGTCACAGTCCATCAGTGGGGGTGTCAGGGGGACTGAAGCAGAGACCTCGGAGGAAAGCTGATTCCCGGCTTGTTTCCCACGGCTTGCTCAGCCTGCCATCTAACACAGTTCCGGACCACCTGCCCAGGACTGGTACCGCCCACAATGGGCTGGGCCCTCCCTTGCCTGTCATCAATTGAGAAGTTGTAGCACAGGCTGGTGGACAGGCCTCTCTGATGGAAGAACCTTCTCAAAAAGTTCCCTCTTCCCAGATGACTAGCCCATGTCAAGTTGACATAAAACTGAGAACAGAATGTAATGGAAATGGAATGATACGATTTATGGCTTTTGGGGGTGCTAGGAATTGAACTCTGGGCTCCCACACTGGGAAAATACCTGGCACTAAGCCAGGTCCCCAGACCTTTTATTTCCTTTTTATATTTTGAGACAGAGTCTCACTTTGAACTCACTCTGTAGCCAAGGCAGTCCTTGAACCTGTTATCCTCCTCCTTCAGCCTCCTGAGTAGCTGGGATTTTAGGAAGGTGCTGGCAGGCCAGGCTTGATATGATGAATTTGGAAAGATCTGCATATCACTCACTATTTAATATAAGTAGATAATTAAGCTCAGATCTAGGACTCCTGAGTGAGGCTGCTCCAACCAGCCCTTTGTTGCGGAGCGTTTCTTTAGGCCTTCTCCTTGTCAGCCACTCACCTTTTAATCCCGGTAACAATATCGTTCACAGAGGAGAAACTTTAAAACTTTAATGAGATCCATTTTCAATTTTTCCTTTTGCAAATGAGAGCTCTGCTGTTGAGCTTAGAGATTCTTCGCCTGGCTCTGGACCCTGAAGATCTTCTATTTTTAAAAAGGGTTTTATAGCTTAACATTTTCCATGTAAGTCTATGATCCATTTTAAATTTTGTATAAGATGCAAGCTTTAGTTTGAAGGGGATTTTTTGGCAGTGAACATCCAAGTGCTTTCAGCCCCGATTGTCTGGATCTGCTCAGCAGCCTTTGCACCTCTGCCAGAACTCTCTCGGGTGTATTTATATGCGGTTCTTTCTGGATTCTCCACACCGTCCCACGGATTCGCGCATCTATCCTAGCACCTACTGCATAGCCGTGGTTTCTTCAATTATTTAATCTTGAAATATTAATTTTTTAAATTTCATAAACTTTATTAGGAAGGGCTGCAAATAAAATAAACATTACACACCAGTATCAACCGGCTGCAAAGCCCGTACGCCTCAGCAAACGTTTGTATGGTGAGGATAGCCTAAATTTTAAGATCAAGCACACCGGGCCTCTCACATCGTTCTTGATTTTTAAAATTACATTAGCTATTCTAGTTACTTTTCTTTTCTATGGAATTTTAGAATAGTTTTTTTTTTTCTTTTTCTATAGCTATGAAAGCATTTCTTGGGCTCTGGGAGAAACTGATATTTCTGCAGTGTAAGTCTCAGCTGCGTGAGCGTGGCCGTCTTTACATAACGATTTAGGGCTTTGACCTCTTTCATCAGCACTGTGTATTTTCAGCACATCAGTCCCGCACATGTCTTGTTTGGTATATAACTTCCTTTCTTCTGAGTGATTGCAAGTGGCATTGAACCCGAGCTGGCAGTAACTTGGCTCCAGCCACCAGAAGCATGCTTGATTTTTGCTTATCTTACTCCTCAGTCTTGCCAAATTCACTCATATTTTCAGGTCTTTGTTTTGTTTTTATATGCCTTAGGTTGTTGTACATATATAGTTATAACATCTGAAAATACTGATCCTTTCGTTTATTCCTGTATGTTCTGCATGCTTCTGGGAGGGACATATGAATGCATGTATGATGTGAAAGCAGTGTCTGTGCATACAAGTGTGTATGTTCATACGTGTGTGGGTACACACATGTGTGTGTGTGTGTGAGAGAGAGAGAGAGAGAGAGAGAGAGAGAGAGTATGTGAAGGCCTGGGATTGACACTGATTGTCTTCCTTGATCATTCTCCCCAGGACATACTGAGGCAGGGTCTCTGGCTGAACCTGGGGCATGGTTCTGGCTCTGTTGGCTTTTCCACCCTAGTGCTGGAATGGAGCTGCGCCACTCTCAGCTTCTTACAGGGAGTCTAGAGAGCTCAGCTTCTGCCCTCACTCCAGAAGCTCTTTACTAGTCTGCACACTTTCAATTTCTTTTGTTGGGTTTAACTTTAAAAACATTCATTTCATTATTTCATCTGTGAGTCTTCGCCTGCGCCATATTTGTGTCTGTTGCCTGTGGAGGCCGTAAACGGCCTTGGATCCCCTGGATGGGAGCCACAGATGGCTGTGAGCTGCCATGTGGGTGCCGGGACTGAACCTGGGGCCGCTGGAAGAGCACTTTGCTCTTAATCCCTAAGCCAGCTCTCCAGCCCCATTTCTTTTATCTTTTATATATATATTGCACTATGACACTGGCTATAACTTCTAGTACCCACAAGGAATAAGAGTGCAAAGATTAGACATGCTTGCTCTGCCTGATTTTGTAGATCAAACGTCCCATGTCTGTTCACGTTGACTGTAGTGTCGGTTGTAGATTTTGTGTAGTTGTTTTGATCAAGTTTAAGAAATCCTCCTTGGTCTTTTTTTTTCCCCTTCAGAGTTTTAATCATAAGTGGGTTGTTGAATTTTTTTATACCAATTATGTACCAAATTATTTTTCTTCTTTGGTTTGTCAATATAGAGGGTTGCGCTGGTTGGTTTTTAGATATAGATGCAGTTCGTGGTGAAATATTTCAAGTTGTTTGCTAACATTTTGTTAAGAAAATTGTGTCTGTATTCATGAAGGGTGCTGGTCTGTGGATTGTAGTTCTCACTCTCGGGTTCTGTGTTTTTCTTTGATTTTAGAATCTCTGTAGTACTAACTTCATAAAATTCACTTAGATGTGTTTTTCCCTTTATTGCTCTCTGGGAAGAGATTTACAGAACTGGTGTTACTTTAAACATTTGGTAGAATTCTTCAGTGAGGCCATCTGGGTCTGGAGATTTTTTTTTTTTGGAAGGTTTAAAATTATGAATTGGATGTCCTTAATGAGGATACCCAAGTGATCTACTTCTTATTTGGGAAGAAGAGAGTAGTTCTATTTTTCAGGGAATTGGACCCATTTTACACAGTTTCACACATCTCCATTTATACCTCCTGGTTGGAAGGGATAATCTTTCCTCAGGTGAGAGGGGCTTACTACTCCCCCCTTCCCACACTTGGCCAATCGTAATAGCAGCTAAGGTTGGGGTTCGGGGAGCTTATAACCAGGTAGGATGGAGATTGAGAGCCTCCAAGCTGGGCCGTAGCTTGGTGGCAAGGGTGGGGTCTATAGTTTTTCTGTTGACTTATCAGTTGTTGGCAAATGGCTTTCTGCCTTTCTGGGCTGCACATTTCCAGGTCCTTTGCATGTGAAATGTCCCCCTGAAGTGATTGAAATATGAGAGCTCTGACTTTTTAAGTGAATTAATCTGTTGATGGACTCATAATTTACTAGTGTTATTGAAACAGAAACTTAGGGGGTAGGCGTCGCCTTTGCAAGGCATCCTTTCCCTGGATCCCCTTCTCTCTGCTGTCTCTCTGCTCCCTGGCTGCCCAGCAGTAGCAACTTTGTCCTTTCATGTCCTTCTGTTCTGATGCTCTGTTCACTGTGACTTGGAAACAGAAACTAGCGGACCATCCACTGACAATATGAGCCATAAAAAGTCAAAAAAGTCTTTCGGATATTTTGCCATAGCAGTGAGAAGATGAGTCCACAGTGAGCATGTGTTGGGCTTTCTCGTTTTGGTCGGTACACGTAGGCTGTGTCTTCTTTAGCTTTAATCTGTGACAGGTGGAAAAACCTCAGCCCTGTGCACTCCTGTGGCCTCTACACAAGTTACCTTCTTTCTCCTGCCTTTGTTGCTCGCTGTGTCCACAAACCCCAGGACTTTACAGTTGCGCGTGCATGAGGAATGTCGTTTACTTTATTTTCCTGGTGGCTCAAATCCTTATTTCACATTTTAAAAGCACCCTGCTTTGCTTTTAGAGATAGGGTCCCTCGACCTAGCCCGACTGTCCTGGAGCTCACTTTGTAGGCCTTGAACACACAAACGTGCCCCTGGCTCTGCCCCCTGAATGGTGGGACTAAAGGTGTGCACCACCACACCCAGAATGGTTTAAACGTTCTTCCTTGGAAGGAGAGGAGATGCTTTTCTGGGGTAGAGACTGAGAAGTGCAACCGCTTCATCCTGGGCACCCGTGCCTGCTGCTACGATGGCGTCTCCCTCGAGAGCAGCGAACCCACGTAACATCCTTCTTCTTTAAGTTGCTTTGCCATGATGTCTCTCCACAGCAACGGGAAAGTAACTAGGACAGTATGCAAATGTATTTTTCATAGTCTGCTTGGCTGCTTTTATGGACTTCATATGTTAATGGGGGGGAGACAACCAGCAAACAGATTAACTGAGCAATATTAGAAAGTAATAGTATTATGAAGAAAATGGTACAGTGTAGCTAGGCAATGCGGGCATGTCGGTTGGAGGAGTTTTGTTCGGGAGCTACCATCCAAAAGTGGTGGAGGACAAGAGACTCTAGAAGATGAGGCTCAGAGGACTTTGTTGACATATCCAGGTGATGTTGCTCAGAAGGACAGCAGGGACTCCATGTCAGTTTTCCCCAAAGGAAGTAGAGCCCTGAGACTTATAGTCATAAGGTATTTGTATTAACACCCGGCAGAGGAAGATACAGTTTCATGGAACATGCAAAGCTTCGGGTCCGGAGTAAGTAAAAACTTTGCTTTATTGAGCTAGTCTGAAAACAAGTAGCTGTATCACAATTTGAGTTTTCCACTGTGGGCTTTTGAGTTAACTAGTCTCAGCCTGCTGTGAAGAAATAACCTTGGGACCAATACGCTGGGCTATCTTTGGCACATTTATACAACAAAGAGCCGTGGGCCAGAGAAGCTTGTTTCAGAGGGCATAGTCAGGGAGTGTGTCTCCTGGGGAAAGAGATGCCAGAGCTGGTACCCGAGGAAGACGGATGCACCTGTGGGAAGACTTAAAGAACTTAATAGTAAGAAAAGGTCAGGCAGGGAGACAGAAGGCCCAGAAGTCGTGACACCACAGAAGCAAAGACAGAAGTGTTGAATGAGAAGAGGGAGGGCTGGGCTAGCTGCTGCTGGGTCGGGAGGGCCTCTGTTCTTAGCCCAAGTGAACCTATAGAGAGTTTTGATTAATACTTTAAGTGTTCTGCCTTATATTTGGAAGAACTTGTGGCCACGTGTAGGGAGGATGGTGCAAGGAGCCGAGTGTGGCGGGCCTGGCGAGGAGAAGATGTCAGCTTGAGTCTGGGAGACGGCGGGGATGAGGCTAGAAGTGGGCAGATGGCATGAGGAGGATGCAGCCTGCAGCCTTGGCTCAGGGTGGGGTGGGGAGTGAAGGCAAGGGAGGCACTCTAGGATAGTTCCGGAAGATGGTGTTTCAGTTCTTGAGGTGGAGGAGACCAGAAAAGGAGCGAGCTGGGAGGAAGCTGAGAGCCGCCTGTGTGAGTTTGTCTTCGCTGCAGGTGGACACAATTGGCCCGGAGGTGTGCAGTTGGCTCTCATGATGACTAATTCCTGTTTGCAGATCTAACGAGGGCCTCCTGACTCTCTGCAGAGGACTTCGGGGACTCTGTGTAGCCAACCGAGAAAATGAGAAAACAGACTTCAAACTGTCATTAGTCAAGGAGCAAAAATAAATTCTTAATTAGCCTTTGCTGACTGAGTATTAATTATAGTTCCATTTACATGGCTTCTTCCTAGATACAGGAGCAAAGAGGAGGAGCAGGTGGAAGCCAGGATTGCCTGGGTCTCCTTTGAAGTGGGAGGATTGGCCCATACCTCCTCCTGCTGGCATCTTTCTAGCAGCCCACCCGCCCTGGTCCTGTTATTCTTATTGTCATAGATGAGGCAGCGCGTCTTGAGGATACAAACAATGTCCTCCTCTTTGAACCCCGCAATGGCCAGCTTCGCCAATTCATCCTGTCATGTGCTCACTGGCCCACTGTTCTTGTTTTCTTTAAATCAACTTAAAACTCAGTCATATCTGACAGAGTAGAAGGTTTGTGTCAGTCCCTGTGGGAACATGTCACTCCTGGTTTAAAGCAAGTGGTTTTGCATTCTTAGACCTTGCCAAATCTCTCCGGAAGGTCACCTTATCTCTGGACAGTGGTACTCTGGTTACCATGGTGATGTTCCCAGTCTCACTCCAACAGAGCTGGCTGGGATGCTGCCAGGCTAGCGGTCTGATGGCTGTTCTTGGACCTGCGGAATTTGGTCCTGGTGAGATCCCTTTCAACTGCGGGGACTGTCTCCTGATAACTTCTATAGTATTCTTTCTTCTCTTCAAAGAAGGCTCAAGGAGCTGATGGTTTCTGCTTTGCCTTAGCCTCCCTAGAAGTCAGGAAGCACAAATTAGGAATCCTGATTGAGACAGAGAAATCACAGGCACTGTAGACTCAAAGTGGTCTTTTTCAGTAGTTATTCTCGTTGCTTCTTTTGTTTCCCTTTGGCCGTTTCCATTACACTGAAATGCACTGGAGTAGTCCACTCTGGCACCAGGCACAACTTTTATTTATTTGTTTTCAACATGTTATTTTAAAGAGTACAAGTGATACACTGTTAGAAAGAGAAGCAGCGAGCCTCCACGGCCTCTCACTGCAGCTTCTCAGTGTCTGTGTCTGCCCCTTCCCGCTGTCCCCTTCCACGTCGTCACTGAAGCAAATCTGAGACATCAAGGTAGTCTGACCCGTACGCATTTCAGTCTGCAGCTGTGTGGCAGCTGTGCCTGTACAGGAAGTGCGCTCTGCCTGAAGTCGCTGCTCCGTAGTTGACAGACCTGGTGTCCTGGCGAGGGCCGTGGGCTGTGAAGCTGTCCCTGTGCTGGAGGGTGTGAGTGTCCCGCCTGCTCATGCTTTCTTCATCTCCAGCACAATGCCAGAGAAGATACCTGTAAGGTTATGGAACACGTTAAGTAATGACAATTAGGCATGCAACAGGTCTTCTATATGAAAGTGGTTTATTAAGTGGATATATATATATATATATATATATATATATATATATATAGAGAGAGAGAGAGAGAGAGAGAGAAGGGAGAGTAGGACATAAAGGGGGGGAAGAGAGAGAGAGGGAAAGAGAGAGAAGGGGGCACCCCAATAGAGAAAGGGGAGAAGGCCAAGAGGCCAAGAGAGAAGAGGCCAGGAGCAAGAGAGACCAAGAGAGAAAGGACCAAGAGAGGGACCACATGACCAGCTGGTCCCTTTAAGGGGCAAGGTAACCACGCCTTCCAGGTGTGGCCACCTGGCCGGTGACACATGATGACATCATAAGTTGCTAGGTGACCCAGAAGCAGATTTGGTTCCAAAATCTTAACAATGCCTTCTTCATAGAGGAGACAACCCAGACCAAAGGAAGGCAAAGAATTTCCTTAAAGTACTGGGCTGGCTGGGACCAGAGGGCCACTTAGATACAGTAGCTCCTGAGAAACGTTTACTAAGCATCTGGTCAACTTGATTGCAGACGTGAGGCCGGTGCTGCAGTGAGGTGAAATGGGGACCCAGGAGGCAGCCTGGACCTGCCCTCTCCTGTGGCGAGGCACCCCGCTCTCTACTCGTTTAACTAGCTCTGCCACTTATTCTCTACTCTCTCGGAAGGCAGCAGCTGCTCTTGTTATTGAACTCGCTACTGGAGCTCTCAACCTGTCCCCACCCAGATTATTTTCCCTCCAGTTTCTCCCAACTCCCTGAAATTAACAGCATCAACCTTACAAGACTATCCCAGGAAGCAGGCCCCTAAAGCCCAGCTTTGTGGCTTCAGGATAAGACTGTGCTTCGGGATTGATTTGAGTCCCGAGGGAAAAGCCTGCTGTTCTCTGCTTCCAGACCTTGCTTTCATGATGATGCTGGTTGCCATCTCAGGATAGCTCTGCCTGTACAGAGCCACGATGGCTGCACACTTCCTGCCTGTATGCTGTCTTGATAGCTGTCCAGCAGAGGAGAGGGTCCCTTCCCGTTTCCTGATTATTATTGCTTTGTTTCAAATCCTGTAACTGCCTGAGCCAGCCATCATGGACAGAGACTGAGCTAGGTCAGTTGGGGTAGATCTGGATTATCAGGCTTGTTAAACCCCAGTGGGTGAGACCAGCAGAGTCTGGTTTCCCACAGGAGAATGCAGAGTTATGACTGAGGGGGAGTGGATGGATGCTGAGCAAGAAAGTGACAAATCACTGTCCCTCTGGCTGGACTTCTAGAACAGTCAAATGTCCCTTGGAAATGGTGTCCTGGGCCCCAGCATCATGGCTCATGGTCAGTCTTCCTGCTAACCTTCCTTTCCTGCTTTCTACACGTGTGGACAACAGCCAGTTGCAGGGTACTTGTTAGAATTGTACAACAGGGTTACACGGCGGCTTCACTAGTCACACCACACACCTGGCTCCATGTGGGAGGCTTGTTAAGGGGAGGGGAAGGAGTCGCAGAGACTGTCTCTGGACAGGGCAGGTGAGAGAGGGAGAGAGAGAGCGAGGAGGGGCTTTGAGTTCTCTTATAAGGTGACCCAGAGCATGCCTCATAGCCAGTTCTTTGGGTTCCTTGGGGCTGGCCGTAGAGATGCCTGCTTACAGATCCCAACAGTGCTTACCTGGACGAGGCTGCCCTGGAGCCAGCCCGGGAGTCCCTGTTGACCTAGAGCAAGCTCCCAGCCTCTCTGCCTGAGAACTGGGGAGCTATTCCTAGTGGACGCAACTTCCTCTGCCCTTGCAAAAGCTCTTCTTGTCTTTGAGCCTTTGCTTTATCCTTTACAACATCTGTAAGGAGGAGGCTAGTGATGACGGGCCTGGGGCTACGGGAGCTGACACGGACTTGGGAGTTGTGGCTGCAGCAAATGGAAAGATTAATACAATAGCCTCGCACTTCTCCCCTTGGGAAGTGCTCCCTCAGCTCCCTGACTTTCCATTTTTAACCTGGGAGCAATGGCTCTTGATGGAGATGGGTTTAGATGGCTTGGACGCTTTTGTGGCCGCCCACT
This sequence comes from Psammomys obesus, assembly GCF_907164565.1. NCBI lineage: Eukaryota > Metazoa > Chordata > Mammalia > Rodentia > Muridae > Psammomys > Psammomys obesus. The sequence continues at coordinate 3,977,715 of NW_026596225.1, forward strand.
CTTCCCCTCCCTCCCGCTGAGCTGACAGTTTCGCATGCCATCAATTCCTCTGACAGCTCTGTAAACAGATGGTGGTCCCCGCTGCCCCCGTGCTGGGGAGCGATACCATGGTAACCTGCGAAACTGTGACAGGTGCCAGGACGGTTGGAAGCCAGGACCTGAAGACACGCAGGCACACATGGCCCAGGCACAGTGTGACAGCAAGGAAACAGGCTTGAGGGCGGCCCCTGTCTCTTTCAAGCCGTTACTGAATTGCTTCCTTGCTCCTGGTTTGAGGGACTTGAAGGGCCCACATTCAGAGCAGCAAAAATTATTGTGGATGGACTTGAAAGTGGCTGACGTGGGCGCGGGCACATGGTGTTCTGCAAAACATGACAGGGGGGGTGGCCAGGAGCCAACTGCCTGGAAGGTGGTCATGAGGTAAGGCAGAGCGTGGAAGCTATGGGGACAGGGGAAGGAGAGAGAGCCCCTGTCCCAGGGTCTGATGAAGCCTCTTGTCAGTCAAGAATCCCAACATGATGACGTTTGCTTTAGGCCTTTTTTCCAGCTGAGCGGTAAACCAGGAGTTTCCCAGTCTCATCAAAAATCCCTTTATAGACATAGAGCATGTTCTGACCCCTTGTACAAGCTTAGTGGCTCCCGGCCTTACACTATCTGGTTGTAATCCTGTCTAAGGCACCTTCGAGCTGCCCTACACTCTAAGAGGGAATCAAAGACAGAGAAGGGCAGTGTCCCCCAAAACGCATTAAACAAGGAGGTTTCAAGGGCACCCAAACCCATCATCCAGGCACTTCAATGCGACTGTCCCTTGGGAAGGTCATATCCATGGGTGGGTTTGTGTCTCACGCCCCTGAGCGTCTCCCAGCGCTTAAGATCCATGTTAAATTACCACGAAATAATAACCTCCAGCTCTGCTTCCTATGGGCTTGCTTTGAAGTCCTTTCTCATGGAGAAGGCAAGCACCTGGCTTTACTTGAATGGAAGTGCTTGAGAGCTAAGGGGTGTCTCAGGCTACACCAGGTGTTGGGGTGCTGCTGTCTCTTTCTGCCACTGCTCATGGTTGGAAACTGGGCTCCATGAGGCGCCTAACTGGAAAAAGGCAAAACGTATAAGTGAGAAGTGAGAGGGACGCTCACACTGTGCTCTGTAGAACAAGGCAAGCGGGGCGAATTGCATCAGGTGGGGCCGGAACTTCAGCTGCCTTGAAGGTGTCATGAGGCCGGACAGAGGAACAGGACAGACGTTTTGAGGACACAGAAGAGGAAGGAGCCCCTCATTCCCAGCCACCTCAGGTCCTTCTCTGAGGAGCTGGAGCAAACATTGGGAATGCGGAGCCCCTGGGACAGAGAGGGCCAGTGACTGTGCCCCCAGCTGGGAGCCAGCCAGCAGCCCAGGTGGCTCTGGGTTTATGGGGTTGTGAAGAATTTTTTTCTGACTACTTATCTCAGTTTCCCAAACTGCCCTCTGGTCCTGCTAGGCTTAGAGCTTTGATTTAAACCATGGCTTATCCCAAGCTCAGGGAAGGACAGGGCCACACTGCCACCTCCGCAAACCACTGAGGTCTGTGCTCACCTCTGTCTTTCTGTAGCCAGCTCCTGGCCTGAAGGCTTTGCTCAGCCTCCCGCACGCCTCATGAGTTCTCCTTTTTCACTGCCCCAAGCACCCCTGCTCCACTCTGTTTCTCATCATCCCCTTCTTGTGTCACACACCTGGGACCAAGTTGGCCCTTGCAGAAATAGGGCAACCTCATAGCTGTCTTGCTGTGTCCTCCTAGCTCTGTCAGACTGGCTTGCGGCCTTAGGCAACCTCCATTGGCTTTGAGGGTCAGTCCCTTCATTAAAGAGAATGAATGACGGTTTGAGTGGATCAGCGTAGATAACCCTATGACAGCACCGGCTTGCTTTCCACAGCAGGAGTGACAGCACGGAGGATGCAGGGTGACAAGGGCACCAGTGCAGGGGCCGGGAGGGCAGAGGGCAAGCTTTGCAACCTTCGAGAAGCCCCTTACCTTTTCCATAAAACCAGACCAGCAAGCCCAGCCTTCAGCCATGGGGAAGACAGGGCTGGTCAAAGCAAGGGCTTAGAGCACAGCCTGCTACCTGCTCGCTCAGAGGACTTCCCCAAGAACAAAGGTCACTTCACTCCCACTCACCCACTGTCACCCACGGCAGAGAACCCAGAGTCCCTGCAGGCTATTCTAGGAGGTGACAGTTTGGCCCCTGTTGGCATCTAGGGAAGGAACGCTCACTCCTGCCTAGCTGGAGAGCTGGATAAGACACCGGTCTTCTACGGGTTTCAGGTTTGTCCCCTGCAGCTTCTTCTCTGGGGTCGCTTGGCTGAACCAGGAGGCTAGGTCATGACCCGGCCCAGAGGAGGAGCCCGGGTCTGCTGGGTTTGGGGAGTATAATAACAGCCCCTGCCTCATGTGGGAGTGGGGGCTCTAAGAATTAAATGGGCAGGGACATTTTCACGTCCATCATGGCTTCTGGAATCTGTTAATCTTTTTACACAAACCCCCCTTCCCTGCTGCCAAATCTGTCATTGGTGAATGAGCTAATCCACTGCAGAGAGAGGCTTCAGACCAGCCAAGCTTTGAAACATTTATTACTCTTTCAGCTTCAAGGTTATTACAAATTATTTTATGCTCCTTTTAAAATTCATCAGCTGTGGGCAAGCTAGCTGCTGTCATGCCAGGGCCAGAAACTGACAAAGCTCTGTGCAGCATTCTTCTCCAGTGGGAAGTACACTGGGCATCTGGAGATGTCTAATCTGCCATTTTGGCCCTTGAGAGAACACATCTTAAAACTCCCTTCCAGGGCCATGTCAGTCACCCTGAAGTCATGTGGCTCCCACCCCACCTGCCTACAAGAGGTAGGAAACTGGAAGGAAGGTAAGAAAGGAACCGGAAGGAAGAAAGGAGTGGGCCATAAACAGTCTTAGACTGTTTGGTGCTACTGTAACAGAATGCCCGAGAGTGGGTAGGTTATAAAGAATGGAGGTTTAGTCTTACAGTTCGGTAGGTTGGGACTGCCGACGTTGTGCTGTCTCAACACGTGGAGACCAGCAGAAGGGCAAGGACATGTGGAAGGGAGGGGTGCAGCCATCGCACAGGATCCGTCAGGACCGTTTCAGCTGCCAATGTTGGCTGGGTGCCCCTACTCTGGAAATCCCAAATACAGAATGTTTCAAAATCCAGAACTCTAGAGGCTCTAACACATGCAACTTTCTAGACAAATGGTTAAAAACCCTCTATGAAATTACAGGATAGGTGAAAGCTACATGCGAAGTAGGAAGGTGTTTCATGTTTAGAATCTACCCCAAGATTTCTCATTACGCAAATTAACATATTCACAAATCTGAAAACAATCAGACTTCAAATGCATGTGGAGCATTCTGGATAAGGAATCAAGAACCCCAAAAGTGAACCCTGTCTGCTGCTGTTCCCTCAAACGTGGTGTCTCTGGGAAGGTGAGTCAGGCTGGAGGACTGACGCCCACAGCTTCTCTCAGCCTGGGCTCCCCGCCCACTGCTTTCTCAAACTCAATGTGGCGTTATCCCCAGACTGAAGGCAAATGGTCCATTGGTCTCAGGAACCCACAGAGAGACCCAGGAAAACCCCAGCAAAGAGAAGAGAATGCTGTTTCCAGCAACCCTCTCTTAGACGCAAAATGATTTTTCTCAAAGTCTCTCAGGCCTGTGGGTAGTATCAGATTCTGCCTCCATTCCTGGACAAGATACTGGCAAAGGGCAATTAGACAGCTCCTAGAGCAGTTTCCCAAGAAGCGTGGGGCTATGTGCAGAGGCGAAGACACAGACAGAAGCAAGGCGGAAGAGAAGAGGACCACGCTGTACAGCAGGGCTGTGGAGGCCCGTGTTATCTCCATTCTGAAGCAAAGACACTGAGGCCCAGAGAGGACAAGTCACTTGTCTGAGGTCACACAGCCAGTAACAGGCAGAGGAAGAGCTGGAATCACATTGCCCCACGGTTGATTCGCTTAGTGTTCCAGACACCGATGGAAGGGCCTGGACGTTGCCGTTCAGTGTGAGCCAGACGTCAGCGTCTTATCTTCTCCACCACCACTGTCATCTTTTTCCCACACTTTTCTTGCATCTGCACAATCATCAGCTCAGTATTATTACTTAATCTATTTTAGTTTATTTCAGAGCTGGAAAGATGGCTCCTGTCACCAAGCCTGACAATCTGTACTTGGGAGCCCTAGCATCCTCGTGGTGGAAGAAGAGAACAGGCTCCTGAATGTTATCGTCCGACCTCCGACACTTTTGCACACACTCATACACACTGATAAATATTTAACAAAATTTAAAGTTTTTTAAACAAACTTTACATAAATAATTGCATTTTAAAAGGACATTAAGATGCTGACACAAACAGAAGGCCCCTGCTGTTTTACATAAACAGGAAGCACTTTGCAATGAAAGTAAGTACTCGGGCTGTGCAGGACAGGTAAAGGGCTGTGGAGTTCAAGGGTAGTTTTTAAGAATCATCACCAAGGAGAGAAGCGTCAAAGGCTCGCCAACACCAAGGGTTGCTTCCCTCGTGGTGCAAGGAGAGAGGAGCTAAAGAAAACGTGTGCGCTGGGCCCCACGACGTGACTGTGTCCTTTGCAGCTCTGCGATCCGCTATGGGCAGATCTTGGTGAGGCATCAAGGCAGGCTGCTTGGGTGGGCATGGCGCCGGGGTGCTCTGCACCACATTGTGGTCTCAGGAGCGTGGCACCCCAGTAAGACAGCTCAGTGTTGGCTGACACTGCCGACCTGGCGGGGAACCACTGGTGACGCCTATGAGGTCAGCTGTTCCTATGTGTTGTCAGAAGGTAAAAATCTCATATGTGAACTATTGTAGGCTTGTCACGACAGCTCAGCTTAGCTGCTCTAGCACAGGGTGGTCCTGTAGTTGTTGCAGCTGCAGAAAGAGAAGACGTCAACGGCCAAGCATGACCGGGTTTCAGTAAAACTTAATGCTGAAATTCAAATTTCACATTATTAAAGAATGTCACCAAATAATCCCACTCTTTTGATATAGCTATTTGAAAATAGAAATCATTGGTATCTCCAGCGTCATCTGTCCAAAGCCAGCTGGTGAACTGGGCTTTGCTTTAGGACCAACGTTTGCCAGTTACCTGATTAAAGCAAGAACGGTCACTGCCTGGGTCACAGCGGGCGTTCCGGGTGTTGGAGCCCAGCAGCGGTCAGGGCCTGCAGGGAAAGGCCTCACTGGGTTTAGTTATCCGCTGTACATGTCTCCACCCTGCACCAGCGCTTTGCAGGAGGGCCTCCAAGTTACATCATCATCCTTGGCCTCTGCCCGCAAGATGGGTAGAGGCAGTGGAGCGACCTCCCAGCACTGAGCCCACGGTGTCTGCTGTCTTCACAGTGATGGAACTCTGAGGTTCTAGGTTAGGAATTGCGTCACTGACATTTCTGATACACTCTGTCGGCCAAAGCAAGTCTTGTGGCTGTGGCTGAGGTCAAGGGAAGGGGAGATTTGCCCTAGTGATTTAAGGAGAGGAACTCTACAATCATACCACAAAGAACACAAGGGGAGAAAAACTGGGGCCAATACTGCTGTCCAACTGGCTGACCCTAAACAAGCATGTCAGTCATTGTTATAGAAAGACCTGGGGTGCCCTGTGTTTCAGGGTGGTGGGACAGACGCTCTTCCTGCGCCGTCTGTGGGAGCAGGGACACAGCACAGGGTGGGTGTGCAGAGGCGAAGGGGGTAGAGCTTGGTGGCATTTCAGCTCGCTAGCCAGCATGCCAGTCTCCACCCACTGGGCTCAGCCTGCTCCCTTTCTTGGAACAGTCCCTTGGGGCTCTCAGTACCTTGGATAGCACCTCTGTTCCGCACCGCCTGGTAAGAAAAATGTCTGGCTCACGCTTGGGAATTCTTTCTAGGTTTTAAACACATTTGAATAAACAGAGTGATTCCACATACATATAACGCAAGGTGCCATTCCTCTGCTCTGTAGTCCTTGCCAGGCTTCGGCAGCCTGTGCCTGGCGTGGTTTGAATGAGAAGTGTCCCCACCGGTGAGGGCCCAGCTTGTGGCACTGTTTTAGAGGCTTTGGGACATGGGACCTGGCTGGAGGAAACAGGTCACTAAGAGAGAACTTTTGGAGATTGTAGCCATCTTTGAGGCTGGCTGCCTTCTCTGTTTCCTGAACTGCCATCATATGAAGAGGCCCCAACACTCCCTTCCTCCACCATGAACCTCTCTGTGCCTGCCAATAATGGCCGAAACCGCCTTGAAACTGTAAGCCCCCGAAGCCTTTACTTCTGCCCTGTGGGGCATTTTCGTCACAGTGACACAGAAATAATGTGCCTGTCTTTCCCCTTTGGCCCCAGTGTGTACTGGTCACACCCTGCCTGTGCCTCATTTCCTGCCACATCCTGCTCACTTTGAACATCTCATCTTTCTCCCCCCAACCCCACCACACACATGCCGTCTTCCACACATAGATGTTTTCACTCAGTCATGGTCCTAGAGGTCGTAAGTGTAATAAGCCAGCTCAAACGTTGCTAAACAGAAAGGAGAAGTTGCTGACTTATGTAATGGAGTTTCCACAGGCAGAGGGGGCGTCAGGCATACAGGTGCTTAAAGAATGCTTTTCCCTTCTGGGTCCATTTTCAGACAGGCACTCCCTCATGCAACCACAAGAAACAACTCCAGGAAAAGAGAGAAAGCCTGTTTCTTAGGTATGCCAGCAAGTTCTAGAGCAGCTACTCACTAGCTGATTCGGGTCACGCTGTGGAACTGACCCTGCATTTAGGAGGACATCCACACCACTTACACCATAAAGACCAGGAATGAGGGTTTCTCAAAGAAAATCAGGGTTTGGTTGTCAAATATACTGAGGAACAGCCGCTGGGACCTGAGACAACAGATGGCCCCACTCTTGAGGGTTCCTTTGTCTGAGACGCCCATTTCTCTATGTAGGAACGTCTGTCTCCATCCCTGATTCCACCTCTGGCACCACCCTGGGTTACCCATCCCCAGCAATTGCTCTTTCTCTGTGGTTGTACTCTGTCACACCACACTACTGGAGTTTCCTGTTGGTGTGCTTGGCTCACTTTCCAGGTTCAGAGACTGTGCCCTTGGCTTTCAGGGATCTCCGTGTCTTACCCATTGCCTAGGGATGGTCTCCTGACTCTGTGTGTGTACACCGAGGGACCTCCATGCACACAGCAAGCTTTTGCACCATTAGGCCCCTCCCCACTTTCCCTCACCCATTTAAAGACCGTCTGGAATACCCTTTGGACCAGCGCTCATCTCTCTCTCCCTCCTTTGGCCCCCTCCCCTCACAAAGCTCAGATTTGACTGATCTGTCTCTACTCACTGACCACCTCTCCTCCCTCCAGTATCTCCTCCCCCTTCCTCCCTCCTGCTGGTAACTGTGGTGAATAATTTACAGGATGGCAATTCTAAGCCATTCCCTCTCCCTCTCTGCCAATCCCCTCCCTTTTCTTCATTTCCATCTCCTTTCTTTCCCTACCCCCTCCTCTCCCTTTCTCCTCAGTGAGAACTACCAGATCAGCCATGGGTCTCCACTGTCTAAAACAGTTTGTGGCATCAAGCACACACTCAGTGGACGCTAAATTCAAACACTAGCTACAATAAAAGGCTTCATTACTGAAAAAAAAAATCACCAAGAAATTTCTTTAGCTATGCAGGCAGCACAGGGTGTGTGGGTGAGTGATGACTTCAGCAGAAATGCCACAGAACGCTCGGGTTCTCCATTATTTATGGCACTGAGGAGCCTGTTCCTAAGGGCTGTGATATGTTCTGAGGAGGCCAAGGCAGAGTGTGAGCAGCTTGGTTCCTCAGAGTCGCTGTTGACCCTTTCTGTGCATCCTAGGAAGAGGGGTTAGGGTTTTGTTTTTTTCTTTCTTTCAGAAAAAAAAATGGTTTGGAGCTCAGCTCTGCTTCTGCCTGTATCTGCTCCTCAGTGTATTGGCAAGGGTGGGGATGAGGTTGTCAGGGCTCTGGAGGTGGGGGAGTCTAGAGTTCTCTTTTGCTCTCTGTGCCCTCCTCTCTGGGTACCACTTTCTCATCTTTTGATGGAGCCCTCATAGGGACAGACAAAAGAGTAGACTCAGCCTTGTTATGTACACGGTGGCCGCCCTGCATGCTACCCTAGCTAAGCAGGTCCAGTTGGCTCTGTGTGATTCTTGGCACTTGCGATCAAAAGCCAGGTTTCTGGATGGCACTGTCACAGTTTACAGAGGATTTGCTTTTGCCTGAACCAGTGGGTAGAGGCTGCATAATTATCTGCAAGGGGTTTCTTCTTGTTTAGTAAGGAAGAGTGGAAGGGTTTCCAGGCAGCGGCGGTGCCTATCCTAAGTGCAGGAGCTGTGCTCCCATCAGGCGAGGGGCATGCTGGTCCTGGGATGGGAGGCCTCCTGATGCTGGGGCTGGGAGGTGTGCAGGTCTTATGGGTGGAGAATACACTGTCCTGCAGATTCAGGGTGCTGCCTGGGATGAAGGGTGGCCGGTCCTGGGGATGGATGGTATAGCCGTCCTAGAACAGTCTGTGGTGTCCTGTGGGTGGAGGCTGTATTGGTCCTATGGATGGAGGTGTTCTGGTCCTGAGGATGTAGTATGTGTGTGTCCAGAGTTAGAGCAGACACTGTGCATCCCTCAGGAATTGAGAGAAGACACGCTAGGGCTGGTACACAGGGGGCGTGCTGGCCCCCGAGGCAGAGGAAGAATGTGTGGTATATGGGCGGAGTATTTCAGCTCTGGAGACAGAGATATCAGTGACCTTATGGCGTATTCATAGGCTCTGCCGCTTTGGGTTTTCACCATTGTCTTGGACACTCTAGAATGGCTGAGGATCGCGTGACCTTTGATGTTTCCGCTGGTGCTAACCTTTAGCTGCGGAAGTGATTTCTTGTCTGAGAGGTCTCTAATGATGTTTATGGTAATCGTGGGTCCTGGTGGCCACAGGTGCTTAACATCAATTGCAGAATGATCGTTGAGATGAGAAGATGGCCTCCCATTTGGCACAAGAGTGGTCTGAACTCTCTCTTTCTCTGTGTGTTCTTGGCTAAGCCTGAACATCAACATCCTCACCTGCATAACTGGGTGTCACATCCTTGAGTGTGTGGGGTGTTTGAGGGTCAAACACAAATACAGCAGGAGGTGTCTTGCACACGGTCAACACTCACGCACAGTGGGTGCTCCCTGCACACTGTCAGCCCTCAACCCAGGTGCTTGGGACCCAGATACTTCAGAAGAGTCCACCATCTTCTTCCTTATCCTCTGGCTCATTGCACCCATTATTTTCAGTTCCTTTAAAGATCTTTAACTTTGGTTGTGTTAAGAGCACAGCACGAAGCTTGCTGCCTGAAAAGAATTTTAAGTGTGAAATACCAAATGGTCTCCATGGTGCACAACAGATCACCAGAACCTGTTCATCTGTTCAAAAAGTCGTGGTGCTGGATATAGAAGCAGGACCTCAGGCGTAGCAGGCAAGTGCTGTGCCTCAGACTCAGCCCAGCTTCATTCCTCAGTCCCTCCTCTCCACCAGCCCTCAGCAGCCACCGTTCTACTCGCAGATTTGGGTTTGACTGTTTTTCCTTAAGTAAATAATTTCCTCTTTAAGTACTGCCTTCTAGATAAGAAAATGTTCTTATTTAATTTGACTGTTTTCTTGTTTGTTTAATTACTACCATTAAAGTGCTAATAACTGTCTCCAAGGATTTTTTTTCTTTCTTCATGTGATAGTTTGGCTCCATTTTGGGTTCCTGCATTTGTCAAAGCTGTAGCAAGGATCAGAACCCGGATTCCAACTGGCTCAAGGAAATGGGGAAGCTTACTTATTTCTCTAAGTGTTCTACAGGATTGCTTAACCAAAGCTGAGGTTGCTCCAGAGAACTAGGCCCTGGGCTTCTGGTCTCCAGCCCTGCCTCCCTCTGCGTTGTCCTCACTCGGGGTGAGGGTGGGGGACAGCTGAATCTGCTTCAGCAGCACCCTCTCCATAGCCCCACTAAAGGAGATGCTGAGAATTTGGGACTTGGGCCCATATCCCACAGAGACAAGGTGAGACCTCCTTACCGCCCAGCTGGCTTTATGCCTGGAGCTGCCGGCTTCATTCTCACTTAGATGTCACAGCCCCTCGGGTGTGAAGAAGATCCCAGAGTGCATCTGCAGAAAGCTGTGCTACCCAAGTCTGAGATCAGAAAGAGGATGAGTGATATCTGTTGCACAGGTGACAAAACCACTTGTTCAGTTAGCAGATACAGGGTCCTTTCTCACCAGGGCGTCCTTTCACAGCAGAGCCTGGGTACCATGTTGACCAAGAAGCCCTTTGGACCAAAGTCTCTTACGTTGACTTCTGGACCTGAAAAGCTACACATGAAGACTCTGGCATTAGTTCTTGGGCCAGACTGGTGGGACCTTCGTTCCCCCAACTGCAAGGTGAGGTAGGTAACTCCACGGACGTGTTTGGAGAGTTTGATGGGATGAACATGAAGAAGGTGCTTAGCAGATGCGGTCAAGTCTCGTCTGCTCTTGGCGTCTTGTATGGAATGAGATGCTGCTTCTGCAGCCATGGTGGAGGCATACAGTGGAGAGCCATGGTGGGCCATGCCGGGGCACACAGCAGGTGTGGTTGGAGAAGACACGTGATCTCACTTCACCTGGGCTCTCTTTTCATTCTCACTGTTACTGAGTGCCGAGCTGTTTGGAGGAGAAAACAGGCATTCAGAGAAGCGATCATGCTCTTCCGGGACCACACAGCTGAGAGCCCACACACTCTCAGCTCCTGTTGCTTTCAGGAATCAGACGGCTGTTTCTTGCATACTCTTTGTCCCTTCAGGCACAGCTTGAAGGCTGGCTCTCACTGTGTCTCTCTGGAATGCTAGGTTGAATCAAAGTTGTCTTAGTCTGTTTTATGTGGCTGCAACAAAATATCTGAAACTGGGTGATTTGGCACAGTGTCCTTGGAGACCCAGGTGTCCGTGAGCTTGCAGCTAGCATCTGGTGAGGAAGCATGGTGAAGGTTTGGGCATGGTGAGAGGTCGAGGGTGTGCTGGCTCAGGTCTCCCTTTCTCTTGGTGGGATAGTTTGCTTTTCTGGTGTGTTGATGTGAGGCTCACAGTCGGTTAATAATGACAGCGAGCATTACATGGCAGATGAGGGCTTGTTCACCACAACTGTCTTTTAAGGTGACACCAGAACCATTATTTTACACATATGAAACCGAGACTCCTGGTTGCCAGAAGTTGTTCTGCTGGAACCTACAACGTGCACAGTGGGAACCTGCATTTGGGCATCGTAGTACCAACCAATGTGCACAGAACAGCTACATGGAAAGGCCGCCTGGCCTCTGCCAGCACAGCCCCAACCCTTGCTTGTTTAGCAAGCTCAGAAAGGGCTGTGGTAGGTTCCTGAGCCGTGAGTGGCTGCGAAGGGCTCTGGACACCAGGCTGGGCTTGGCTTCCAGAGCGGAACAAGGCTCTTTGCTCCACTGGTTCTAAGAAGCAGCAGGCACATAGGGTCTGGAGAAAGAGAAAGGCTCTGTCTTCAACCCTGAATCTACCTCCTGTCTTTCTCTCTCCTGTGGACGAGGCTGTGGGGACTCTCCAGGAGCCGATGAGAGATCAGAAGAAAGGCCTGAGAGATGCAAAGGGTGAGCTTCCCAGGCGGCAGTCCCTGCTCTGGTACCCACGGGCTCTTAGTCCCTGCCCAGGCTGTCCTTCTGAGCACACAGGAGGAACTGCTATGCCTCAAGGAGATGGTTAAGGGCCTGGCACCCAGTAGGTGTTCAGAAACTCATGTCCTTCTTTCTGTCACCTCTACTGAGAGTCACTACTCTAGCAGCCAATCACATTCCACCCCCCATACCCCCGAGGCTGGAGGCCGTCAAAGTTTCCTCTGAGGCTCTGAAGAACTGGAGAATCTAAGGCTGGCTCCTGTGGGTACCTACCTCAGTGTCAGTGCCCTTGGCTATGCATACCTACCTGTCCCTATAAAGAGGAATGTTCTGCCCGGCCTCCCTCAACCTAGAGGTCCCGGCACAGGCCACCCAATGGGATAGAAATGGACACCTGACCTGACCGCTGTGCCCATTGCACAGCCTGCCTCCTGCCAGCTCTACCCACACTCAGCAGGCCTAAAGGTGGAGATGCTGTTTTTCCCCTTCCTTGGCCTTGGCTGAGGTCATGGTACTCAGCGAGCACCCTAGAGGCCTTCAGAACATGGTGTCCATGCTGAGGGCTCCCCAGGAAACAGATGGCGGACTCAGAGCAAAGAACTCCGTGGAAATGTAGACAGGGGTGGTAGGATAGGAGCCCAAGAGACTGTTGCACTGCACGCCCGTGGATGCCTGGGGTGGGGGGACCGGTACCCAGCAGGCTTGGGTGGGCAGAGAAAAGGAAGATTTGGGTGGTAGACTGGGGCTCACTGCCATCAGAAGAGTGACCTGCCACATGGGAGATGCATGCCTTCTCTCTTGACACACCCAAACAGAGACTCACGGGTATGAGGCAGAGATGGCGCTGCGCCCCTGAGAATGTGTCTCGGTTTCCTGGGGCAAGTACCGGTGGCCTGGCCTTACAGAGATATTAGAGCATGAAGCCTTGCCCGGCGTCTGGTGCCCTGTCAGTAACAGGGCATAGCAACCTCTGGCAAGGGTCCAATCTCTTTACCCCTGATCTCAGACAGCAGCTGCTGGCCTTCCCGCAGTTCAGGATCTGGGGCTGACAGATTCAGGGAAGGCTGTGTTCCTTTCCAGAGCTGTGAGCGACCAGAGGAAAGTGACAGAGGGGAGACAGATCGAAAGGGTACATGGGTCAGGGGGCTGCGGGCACTGCGTAGAGGAGATGGCTATCTTAAGCGGCTGGGGTTCCTTAGGAAACTGGGATGTGATTACAGAAAAGGTGATATGGATTTAGGACAAGATGCACAGCTGCCCTCAGCAGGGGCCAGGACCTGCTGTCAGGCTCCCGGCTGATGTTTTTCCTTCTGACTCTGTGAGCTGAGGGCTCTCCTGTTCTTGAGTGTGGCCATCTACACAGATGTCCCTGTTCCTGTCCAAGCACCGTTGGCAGCTGCTAGCAGAATTGAAGAGTATCGGTGGGCTGAGCAGTTACTCCTGGTGTTGTTCATCAACAATTCCCTGGATCCCATGAACATGTTGCCTTCCATGTCAAAGGGGAGTGGCAAAGGCAAGTTCAGGGTTTGGGGTACGGAGGCCATGTTGACTTATCCCTGAAAGCCAGGCATATGCTACACAGTGGTAGTTTTTCAGCCGATGACTAACCACGGGATGAGGGAAAGCTGAGAAGCCCGTTAGTTTACAGGGCCTCTAGCTCTTTAGCCGTCCTAACATCATAGCCTAACACTTTACCCATAGTGGTGAGGCCAAGACACATGAGTGCTCTGCCAGTCACTGCCAAGTGCAGCATACGTGACTATGGACAGGGCAGGGAACTGGACAATGACAGGACACAATCAGGGGGCCTAGTTTGTGCATTTGCTATGCTATGACGCTGGTGGCTATTTTAGAGTACACTCCGTGTACTTAGGAAAGATAGAGTTTACTGCAAAAGCTTGTTTGGCTCGCTCACTCCTGTACAGTGTTCACACTGGAGAGCCCTGCGAGAGGGCGTCCTCGCTGCAAAGGTGACCGTAAGTGGGGGACGTGGGGACAGAAAAGGCTGGTGGGATGCTGTTGTCACTGTGGCCAGGAGCAAGGATGTAGACAGCGTCCAGATGCCGGGAAAGGCCAGGAGCCTCCCATGGGGCACGCTGCTGCCTGCACCACAGTTTTGCTCCCCTGGTCCCCACACTGAACTGACGTCTGTGTTGCTTTACGGTGTGTGTGGTCGTTTGTTAAAGTAGCAGAAGAAATGGCATAAACATGGTAGCAGCAGGCTTACCGCTTTCTGGGTGCTTCTCATCATAACGGCCTCTCTCTTCATCGGCCAAAGATAGAATCATCTCCCGAGGGTTCTCCACTAATGGGCTCCTTCCTCACCATCGGCCCCACCCCACTGGGCAGGCTGACTATGAGCTGGCATCTGCGACTGCCTGGGATTTACCTTTGACCCTCTCCTCTAGCAAGACTTTTCCTCACATCTTAGAGGCCCCAACTTCAGGGCCACGTCCTCTGAGAAGGCCGACACACGCCCCTTTGATACTCTGTCAGCTCCCTTTTTGCACATTTCCTACCGGCAGGGATCCCACCGGGGCGAATGTCACAGGCTCCTTCGGTGTCTGTGATGACTGGAAGCCAAATGCACAAGGATGGTGTCATTTTGGCTTGAAACACGCACAAAGCACGCAGTAAGCAAACACTTGCCAGATGAGTGCCTGAATGACAACAGATGGACCAGTAGAAATGTGGGGGTCAGGGAGAAACTCCTAAAGATAGCTGTTGGGACTCCCTCTTAACGGCTGGCTTCTCCCCAGATTGTTTTTCTCCTAGTTCCTGCCTTCCTTGGCATTAGTGTGGCCACTGATGCAGTCAGAGCTCTGGCCTGCTGGAGGGAGGAGGTGGGTGGTTGCTGAGACACGGAAGTGTGTCCCCCTCATCTTCTCTCATTCTCACAGTGGTAGTGTTAGAAACAGGGCCCTTGTCTTCAAGGGGAGCTGGCTGCCACGATGGAAACCTGACTGGGACCATGATGGCGAGAACCTCTGTTGATCAGGACCACAGGGGCCAGGGAGCATCATGGGAAGAAGAAACCAAGTTCTGATGTTTTGAGCACTTTGGATCCGCTTATGCCGGCATCTTGCATTACTATAATTAATGCAAACAGCATCTGGGAGTGAGAATGTTGCCATAACAACAAACCTAAATCATGTGGGACTGGCCCAGGGGATGGGCAGTGGGAGGAGAGGGCACAGAGTTCTCAGGTAGGGAAGCTGGGACTCATTGTGTGGTTGCAGAGCATTTAATGGCCTGTCTCTTAAAGTAATTTGGAAGGTCAAGGGCAATGGCTCTGAGACGGCAAGAGGCCTGAAAGCTCGTGGGTACCTTTCCACCAGGGCTGTCCATAGTGTACTATTCTAAAACCATTGAGCCCGGGGAAGAACTGTTCGGGATGTGAGCAGAAAGGGAAGAATGTCATCAAAAAATGAACATTTTCTGGGCTACTTTTTTTTTTTTTTTTTGATGCTTATGTGGGCAAGTCAGAGATTTCTATAGGGCATGAATGCCCAGGTCTGATTTCACAGCAGCTTCTCTGTACTAACATATGCTTTGGGTAAATACCACCTTTAGCTATAAATAGGACTGTGGACCCACACGCCGGCTGAGTCTCCAGAGGCAGGAAGAGGCTGCACCGATCCACCTTTTTCCCAGATGTCTTATCCCGGAGTCTACGGCCTGGGTCTGCAGGTAGAGAGCTGGACCCGAGGGAAGCCGACTCCTACGCCCTTCAACGGTCACCGTGTGCCCAATGGTCACCTCGTGCCCAGGACCACAGAGCTACACTCCCTTCTTTGTAAGGGAAGCACTGCTGGACAGAGGGCCAGCAGAGGGCACATGAACTTGGCCAGGAAAATCTACAGTTGGACTCAGAGAAGCTGAGGGCCCGCCAGTGCTCACTTGGCAAGCAGCTGTCCAGCTATGGGAAGAGCAGCAGCTGAGACTCAGGTTTCTGCACAGAGGGCTCACCCTTCCACTCTCACATTCGCTCACTCTACTTGGTCTTTCACAAGCCTGTCTCCTCAGCCAGCTCTGCAGACCCTCAAGGAAGATCGTTACTCCCCGTGCCCACCTTTCCATGCTTTGTGATAGGGAGCTGGACCTAGGGAACAGGAAGTGTGTGTCTGCATGGGGCGGGGCCGTGGGGAGGAGTGGGGTGGGGGCTGGGTTCCTAGATTTGTTGTATTGGCTTGTTACATGAACCTTGGCTGGCCTTGGGTTGCTCAGATCCTTGCCCCTCTCTGGAGGAAGCTACCCTTCCCCCATATGGATGGCATTGTCCTGTAGCTGCCCATTAAGACAACCTGTGTTTTCCAGGCTAGCCAGCAGGGGTTGGATGTGATCTGGTGCCAGGGATTTTGATTCACAGCCTATCACAGATCATTCATCACAGAGGCAATTACCCTGGCTGAGAGAAGAAGCCTCAGGCCCCAGGCTGCCTCAGCACTTACTGAATCCAATCCTCTAGACTCCCCTTATTTTCCCCCAGCTTGCTGACTTCTTTCTGACAGATTAACTTTACTCAGGTCAACACTTAGGGCTCTCAGTCAGTGTCTCCTGATGATGCAGACAGAAGCTCAGGCACATAGCAGGACAGTATTTCTCAAAGTCTTCCTCTAAGCACTGCAGTGTAGGCCACACTTGCTGAGCATTGACCTTGCCCTCATGGGTCCCCGGGACTGCTGGGAGGTGGTGGAGAGACAGGAACTGGTGTCCTCAGCTTCAGTCAGTGCTCTGCTGTTATGAGAGAAACCCCGAGCTGCTTATTCAGTTGGCACCCAGGCTTTGCTCTAGTGATCTCTCATTTTCCTTCATATTAAATTGAGAAATGGCCTAGGCTGTCTTTTCTGCTTGTAGCTCAGGCCATTGTGAACAGATAATTAATCAGAGCTTTTCCTAACAGAGTTTGGGGATTGGCATTTTCAATGCTCCCCCCTCCCAAGTTGAAGTCCAGGTAATGTGGCATCCTTTCAAAATAGAACAGTGAATTAGACAATCACAAACTTGTGTTTGGCAGATGAATCGTTTCAGAAAGCTCCCAAGGGCATAAAAGCAATCTTACATGTTAGAGAAGCCATGGCGTCAGGAAGAATCTACTTAAAGTTCCACAGCATGGATGAAACTAGTAGAGAGTTTGATGCTGCCTCTGCCTGGCTTCTCTGCCTTGGTTTCCTTTCCGGTAACCCAGTAGTCAAGATTCTGTAAGCCTCAGATGGGGTGGCTCTGTTGGTTTAGGTGGCGAAGGCACTTACTATATGGGTACTGTGGTCCTGCACTGCCCCCTGGTGGACTCTGAGCCCTGACACTCAGCTGGGACTTTAAGGCCTGGTAGCTGTAGGTGTTTGGAGCACAGCCTGATGGCATGGCCACTGGTTTTAGAGAAATGACTATTTCAGCCTACTGAGATGGACTATAGCGGTGGCATTTCTTGCTTACCAGGGGGACATACACTCGTTATTGATTCATTTGCTACTGTCTGCTAAGAGACCTGCGTTTTCCTGACTGAAATGATGAATGGACACAGACTTTGCTTTAGCATCGTAGGATGATTAGGCTCACAGATAGATGCCCACTCTGCGAAGAGATCAGATACCTTTAGCAATCTTGGGCGTGATGGGAGTGCCAGGTAAGACAGGAGTGGTGCCATAGTTTGGATGTAGACTGTCCCCTGTCTGTAAAGGCTTGGTCCCCCAGTCCATGGCACTATTGACCAAATAGTCCTAATCCTGATACCAGGTGTGTCCAGACCTTTTCCTAACCCTGCTGTATACAAGGTGACCAGGCTGGCAGTCCAGGAGATCTCTTTTAGAGGGGCAGGACCTCCTGAGGGGACTGGTAGTTGGAGCTGTCATTAGGTAAGAAGGTATGCTGGCACCGGGACCCCCAGTGACCCTCATGTTCCCCAGTTATTTACAAGAACCTTCTCGGAGGTGTCTGTGAGCTGAGCTCACTCAGGACCAGGCCTGACTGGGTACACTGGACCAGGTGGTCCATGAGGTACCAGTCCCACGGATGGTTAGAGAGTCCATACGGCATGGAGGGGCATTCTGAGAGCAGGGCTCTGGCAGTGATGAGACTCAGTGTCCTCACACAAGGACAGTTGACCAAGTGTGGGTGTTGAGGCTGAAGAACTTGGTGATTATAATCCCCGGCTCTCGGTTGCTCCGGAGTGGACTAGGTGGTTCAAGGCTTGGACAGAAAGCCAAAGGGAGCGGCCCCGTCACAGATGGGGTAGCCTTATGGGAGTAGGAAGGATCTGGCTATGCTTTACCAGCCTGGCCCCTGGAAGGCAGGCCAGGCCTCCCATTCTTTCAGAATGGGGTTCCACCCAGTCTGAGCCCCCTAGGAGGCAGCATGCGGGTACTCAGAGGTGGGCGGGAGGAAATGCTTCTCTGGCCCAGGCTCGTAATTAGACCCTTCAATTGCAATTACTTTTGCAATTAGCTCAGCTGGTAATTGGAACTGGAGGTGGTAATTTCTGTCCTTCACGGAAGCAAGCTCCCTTTGAATTGGGTTTTACTTATCTGTCCAGGATGCTGGGTAGTGCTCTGGGGAGCACTCAACTCTTGGGAGCAGCTCCAAGAGCAAAGCCGTAGGCTTGGCACAGTAGGAGGCACAAAGATTCTGCTGAATTCCCTAAGGTGGGACCTGGGGCATGGTGAGCATGAGCAAGGGGTAGCTCTGCTTTTAAGCTTTGTAGAGCTAGGAAAGGCAACACCCCAAAAACTTCAGTGAGCGGAAGTCCAATGTAGGTAGGCAGCCTCCACAACAGCCTGTACTTCCGGTATTTGTGTCCTGGTATAAGTCTCTCTCTGAGTGTGGGGTGGCGGAGTGCCTTGCTTTGAATCGTTAGATATGACAAAGGTTGCTATGACATTTGTCGCCAGGGTTTATATGTTAGAAGCTTAATCTCCAAGTTCATGGGTCAATGGCATTTGGGAGGCAATAGGGTTGAGCGAAGCAGGAGGATGGGCAGGAGGATGCCCTTATTGCAGCTTTTTGAGGAGAGGCAGAATGAGCTTGAGGCTTGCTTGATCTTTCCACGTGATACCCTCTATCAAGGCCCTCATTGTTGGCTAGTGTCCTGCTCTGAGATTCCCCAGGCTCTCATACCATGAGCAAATACACTTCCAGTCTTCACGAACTGCCTGTCTGTGCAGCAGCAAATAGATTAGGATAAAGGTTATATTGAAGAAAAGAGCTCAACATTTTATCCCACTCTTAGAAACACCGGAAGCTTCTGTGTCTCTAGTCAATAGAAACGTGGGTATTTCTCCTTTCTGTGCAAGCAGTCCTGCAGATTCGGCAGCAGGCTTGCGAAGGCTTCTTTAATACAGTACCGATACAGGCTTTTTTGGAGGGAGTAGTGGCTACTCTGGGCTGAATTCTCAGCCCAGAGACTGACTCCCACTGTAGATGCCAGTGTTGGGCACAGGCTGTGGCCTGAGCTCCCTAAAAAGACTGGCTACAGTCTGGGTTTTTATGGTCAGCTTCCTGGGCTAGATGACTTTGGGAATGAAGCTTACATAACCCAGGAAAACATGTTTACTGGCTTATTACTTGCTAATGAGAAGCAGATGGAAAGATAAGCAGGATGGGACATGAGGGGAGGGACTTAGAGTGTTGGTGTGGCCCCTCCACAGCAGTCTGCATGAACTCTGGGACCTGGAAATGCTACAGATGTGTTTCTTTTTTTGGGTCTTATGGAGAGTTTATTGCTCGGGCATGATTGAGTACATCAGGAACGATCAATGGAAAACTTAACCGTCTGTCTCTTTCCCTTCTCCGGAGGGACTGAGAGTCATCCTTGGTCATTTTAGTGACTAGTGACTTCATGACATCCTGAAGCCATGTCACGGTCCCTGTATTCCAGCCCTTTATTAGCATACAAAAGATATATTTATTAATCCTCCACTTCCAAGGGTTTTACGTGCTTGTCAGGAAACAGGTGAAAGTCAAATGCACACGTCACCATGTCTGGCTGTTGCTTCAGGGCAGCTTCCTCTCAGTCCAGCGGAACAGGCCTATAGACCTTCTGGAGAAGCCTATGAACCTTTCAGCTTTCTCAGCTCCCGGAGTCCTGAAAGCTGCCCTTTGTAATGCTATGTATTATTCATTCTTTGGTAATTTTTCACATGCATGAGAAGTTATTTCAATCATATTCACCTCCCCCCCCAGTTCCTCCTGGATGCCCCTCATGTCCCTCCTCTCAACGTATTGTTCTTTTCACTTTTTTTCTGTAACCTACTGAGTCCAATTAATGTACTTAGAGCCATGGGAAATCTTGAGAAATCTGCCAGGATTTGCTCTCCTTCAGACAAGCAGCCCTTCTTCTTGTTGGTAGCTCTCGAAGGGCCCTGTGCCCCTCCACCATCCATTCTGAAACGCTGACAGGCTTGCTCATGTGCTGGAGACTGACTGCTATTAAGTCAGCGAGTGCAATGGTCCTGTCGTGTTCAGAAGACTGAAGGGGAAAGAGGAACAGTAGGGGTGACTAAGTGGACAGGGAATTGGGAGAGAGAGAAGAGGAGGAAGTGGGGATGTTTGAAAGGACATATAAAAGCATACTATTTTATAAAGTCACACACACACACACACATCTTTCATGGAGGGTGACATTTTCCCTTGAAGCTTCATTGTCAGGTGTGGGACACCTTTTTGGTTGAGGGAGGAAGTCCCAGATTCCCCAAACAACGCAGGCCATTGCCATTCTCTCTGGGTTGCCTACCAGAACTTGACAGTAAGATCTACTGCTGAAGACAGCACACACTCTGGTCATAAGACTTGGAGAAATTAAGCTGAACTACTCTGGGAGTTTCCTCCCTGCTGGATAGCTGTCTTAGTACTGAACGTGCTACTCAGATGTGGAGAGAAGAATGAACGGCCTTACCCAGGTGTGAACCCTTCAAGCTACAGCGATGACTGGCCTGGCAAGTCATGCTCGTGGGTGTAATAGCGGCATGGACGCCATGAGGGTAACCCGCTGTCTCCGGTCTTATTTAAAGCCCTTTCCATAGGGTGAAACTCATGCCCGGTACTGTAAATCTGGCCAAGAATCCCGACAAGGGAGCTGATAAACCAGCCGTAGGGGTGAACCCATCTATGCTTTTCTTAAATGGACATAGTATCGAGCTGCCTTCTAAGTAGGTCTCTACACTCATAGATTAGGGCAGTTCTTAGACCGCATCAGAGAACCATCTCTACTGTGGGCTGTGGTTAATACAGAGACTTAAAAAAGGTCAGGGTTCAGAGAAAACCTGTCTGTGGAAGTCTGAAGGACACAGCTCTTGTTTCTCAGTCAGTAAGGAAGACACACCTCAAAGGAGAATTCCAGAATTCTGTTACTTAGGAATGGGATTTCAGCGGAGAGGGAACAATTAACACAGAGATTATTACTTATTTTTATAATTTATTTTTACTTTTTACAACTTACTCACTTTATATCTCAATTGTAGCCCCCTCCCTCATCTCCTCCTGGTCCCATTTCCCCCCTGCCCCCATCCTCTTCCCCTAGTCCACTGAAAGGGAGAGTCTTCCTCTCCTACCATTTGACCCTAGCCTATCAAGTGTCATCAGGACTGCCTGGGTCCTCTTCCTCTGTGGCCTTGTGGTGGTGGTGGTGTGTGTGTGGTGGGGGGAGTGATCATAGAGCAGGCAACAGAGTTCATGTCAGAGACAACCCCTGCTCCTCTTACCCACATGGAGAATGAGCTGTCTATGGGCTGCATCTGAGCAGGGGGTCTGGGTCTTCTCTGTGCATGGTCCTTGGTTGGTAACACAGGGATTATTCAAAGTTCATCCACTGGTGGGCCTAACTGAGCTGGCAGGAAATTATGGCTGTCCATAGGGGCCTACGCCTGGCCATGACCTTGCACCAGAATAATCCACACTGCTACCCAAGCCTCCACCGTCTGCATAGATGAGGCACAGTCATTCTGAGCCTCAGCTGCAGAGATGCCAGGTCACGCACCTGTAGCTCAGGGCAACAGGAGAACCAGAGGGCTATGCAGGCATTTGTTATTTGCATTTGATTTGGACAGGAGAGCTTCACAGGACAGAAAGGGTTAAAATGTGAGAGGGAGCCCAACGGTTGGACAGCCCTGTTTGAAAACTGGCTGCCAGGGCAGCAAATAAACAGAACAACGGTACACCCGCAGAGTCAACAGGAACACTGTCCTTTCCCCCCTAACAACAGGCTAACTTTGTTTTCTGAGCATGCTGGCTTGAAGGCTTGGATGGGCTGAATCCTGAGAAATCCAGGATTCAGTTCCTCCCACTTCGGGAGAGGGGAGGTATTCTATTTAAATTCAGATGCACATTTAGACAACCCTGAGAGGGATTGCTTTGGCTTGGCAGTTTCTAATCTCCAGCTCATCACTTCCTCCTGCAGCTCACTGGGCTTCTGCCTTCCCCTTCAGATTTTTATTTTTCGTTTTCAAGAAAGAACACAAAAAGTTGATACAGAGTTCTTTAAAAAAGAGCACAAAATTGCAAAATCAAACTCAATCAATGTTTATATTCAAATTGTGCTCTGCAAGCGCCAATGTTTTACCAGCTGGTAATGCACAAACTGAGTTCAAAACTGATTAGGTCATCTTAGATGGGTGAGGAAACATCATCCCGTGTTTATGCGACAAAGCAAGCCAGAAAGTCCTGAAGAAAGGGTCCTTGACATACGTCCAGCCCCGGGATTTATCAGACCTGGAGACGTACTTTGTTTGATAACTGTGAAACTGTTACTTTAACTGATGTGATATGGAAAGTAAATGTTTTCTAACAAAGTTTTACCAGGTAGGTGCTGGGTGAGTTGCCTATTTTATTCTTTCTTTGATCTTGGTAATAATGATCACTCCTATTTTCCAGATGGGGAAACAGAGGTGCAAATGAACGGGTAATGGGTCTCCAAGGTTCTCTTAGAACCTGGGTTGGAGTCAGAACATATCTCAGAATTTTGAGGTATAGAGAGGAGTGTGATTCTCTTTGGCCATGGCTCCAACCCTGGGGCGTGCATATTTTATCTTGGGTTAATATGAAAATTGACTTTGTAAACCATTACATGCTGAGCCTGATGAAAGCTTACATCTACGTGAGCCCATGGAACCCTCCCCTATATATTTTATGTAGCTAAGCTGAGCCATATTTGACAAGTTATACCTTGTAAGTATTAAGATCTTGTACTTTGAAGAGTTTTAAAAAAGCATCTTTTGGTTTTTAAGATTTGTTTCATACTTTGGAAGCTCTGAAATTTTCCCCTAGGCCTTAAATATTTTGCAGACTTATGGTGTCTAATGAATAAATGGCCCGGCCAACAGGGGGCACCAATCCACCAGTTGGTTCTAGACCCCAAGATGGCTGCTCCAGGATCTAAGCTGAGACTCCTACAGATGTAACTTCCACATGTGACACTTTTAACTTGTTCTGCTGGGGACAGCAGGAAGCAGGCTGGCTCACAGCAGGGCTGGCAGGCTCACTCTCTCATGAAACATGATTTAGAGATCCCGTTTGCTTAGTTAGATAGAAACGTAACAGCATAGCCCTGGAGGACAAACCCCCATTGTGTATTGTCTTTCTCCCTGAACAGACAGATAACCATGCATCTTTCCTGCACACTTAGCTCCAGAATCCGGGTCTTTGTAAGCAGGAAAGGGACTGCTGCTGAGAATCAGACAATCCTCTGCACATCTGCCAGCCATTGTCCCCTAGTCGCCTTCTTTGAATAAATCTTAGCAACAGGAGAGATGAGAGGAAGAGGGTTTCCTGGGTCAATCCCTCGCTGGGTCAGATCTGAATCCAAATGCATGTGTGCTCTGGGCAGGTGAATGGCTTGGTATTCAGCACATCTATGCCATTTAGCCTTTGTATAATACTCATTTAAGTCTCAGGCTCAGGGAAAACTTGGTATTTTTCTAGTAAAAACTATCCCGTTGGTTCCTTGAACCAGCAGATCCTGTGTCTGTGTATTCCACAACATGCTTAAAATTGTGTCATGCTGAACATGCAGACATTTTTTCCCTCATCGTCATTGCCTAAACTACATGGTGTGGTAATTGTTTTCCCAATATTTACACTTCGAGATAGGAGCCTGATCAGTATATAGAAGAAGATGTGAAGACTACTGCACATACTACACCATCAAAGAGACCTGAGTATCTTCAGGGGACAAGCGTGGTGGACTCGGAGCCAGTCACCTTGTGCTACAAGGGACAACTGTAGACAGCGAGACAAAACCACTTACTTAGCCACTTCCACGGTCACTGTGCAGTCAATAGTCTAAAAATATCGAGAAAAAAATGTTTCTCCCCCTTTGGTGGCTATTATTTAGTTCTTAAGCTTTCCTTCGGGAAGTGTTCAAATCAAATAACTTGGTGGGAAGCACAGAAGAGAGCTTTAATTTTAGAGAACTTTGCATTTGTTGTTGTTAAGCATGGTGGCACAAATTACTGAGTTTCTAAATCCCCTCTCCCTCTCTTTGTCCATCTCCCTTTCCCTCTCTATTTTTCTGTCTCCCTCTCCCTCTCCTTCTTCCTCTTCCCTTCCTCTCTCCCCTCCCTCCAAATGTCCAGAGTAAGGTAAAAGCATAGAGAACGAAACAGGTTGGGGATTGTCAGGGGCCTGGGGGTGTGATCACAAATGTATATGGTGGTTCTGTGGAGGGTGTTGAAAATGTTTTTGAGTTGGTGATGGCTGCACAACTTTGTGACTATATGGAACACATTGAATTGTGTACACTGAAGGCTGGGCTTCGTGGTATACAGATTAGATAATGACTTTAAAAAGTCTGCAGTGAAGGTTCTGCATAGGAGATTTTTAAAAAATCCCTTGAGAGGGTCCTCTCTGCCTTGTGTTCAAGGATCCACAGGCTCCTCAGCTCTGAGGGAGTGCGAGTATGGCGCTGGAGTTGGCATGTCCAGGCTCCCTACTCTGTCTAGCTGGCGTCAGCCACTGTTCACCTTTTGCCTAGCCTGTCTTCAGCGAGCGACATGTTTTGGAAGCGACAGGCTTTGAGAATGGAGTCTGCTCCATTTCCCTTCTATAAATGGTCACAGCTCATTCTAAACACTTGCTGTGATCTACCAGAGACTTTTGTTATTCACGCTGCAGGCGAATTGATTCCTGCACACTGGTAACTTCTGCCACTTGTTTCTCATGTTAGCGGGGAGTTCGTTCAGGAGTGGATGCAGCCAAAGGAAGAATTCCTATCAAACTGTGATCAGTGCCACTGTTCCCTGAGTGCTCTGTGTGCTGTCGCAGGTGCCCTCACTCTTCGGCTGCTCAGATCGCACACGTGGACGTGACAGTGACAGAGCGCTCAAAGTGTCATTTGGGAATGTGTGTAAGTTCATCTCCTTAGCCTGGTGGCCCTCAGCTCTTCCTCCTCATCCCTCCTCTTTTTCTGCCTACCACCTCAGACTGTACTTAGCAATACTGACTCTTACCCCACCACCGTGCAGGCTCCTTCTGATTGGTCCAGGTACTTTACAGAGCAGATGGGTCCTGTGGCAAAAAAAGAGGCTTCTTGAAGATAGAGAATCAGATTGTAAATAGCACAGCCAGGTTCAAAAAACAACCTTGATGGCGTGGCATTTGGTTTGCAGAGTCCATTGAAGGAAAGAATGCTGGGATGCCTCAGAAGCAGCCTCAGCACTGAGGTCTCCCTGACACACCTGCCCCTCACATAGAGAGCTGCTTTCTCCAAAGTTCCATCATCAGCCTGATGATGCTACAAAAGGAAGTAAGTGGTGATGCCTTTACCCAGAAACCTTATCAACCAGAGATTCATTTATAGGGCAGGAGACACCACATCCAGACAGGCTTTTTACAGTCTGTTGTCTGCTCTTTTCTAGAGCAGCATAGCTGCATTTGATAGCATAGTAGATGATGGTATTTTTGCACACAATACACACACGTGTGAACACACACACACACACACACACACACACACACACACACACACACACCTTTGTGCCCACATCCTGCTTTCTCCTGTCCCCTTTCCCTCTCTCTTACTGGCTTCTTTCCTCTCCCTCTGGCTTTCTTGTAAGACAACTTCTATTACGGAGATCGTCTATCTTCATGATAAGATAAATTTTATGCACCATGCAATCACTTCCTTCCCTCCCCCTCCTATGATTTGGGTCATCACCCCCATCCGCAAGCACTCACCCCTTTCACTTAGTTCAGAATGTTGTGAAAAGTCTTGGATCTGGCCATGCTGTAGTCTCACATCCTGCAGTGTTCCTGTACATGTAGTTAAACCTGGGCTTCTCTTCTGCTAGCCTGCCTACTAGAAGTTTCTGTCATACACTAAAGGCCTTTCTTCTCCATCAGCATGAAGAAAAGTGTTCCCAGTTTCACTCTTTCACAGGTGATAAAATAAGACATGCAAGGCCTTGCATCTGTCTCTTGATTGTGCCCTCCGGCTAGTCCTTAGATCGGGTAAATGTTGGGTCCCTGGAGATAGAACTCAGAAGGCTCCTATCCGCACATCTCTACAGGACATCAAGTGCCAAGAGTGGTCCTGACTCAGTTCTCACAGCCTGAGCTCTGAAGATGGCAGGGAAGAGGGCTGTTCCCAAATGCAGGATTGCGGTGTTTGCAAGACTTGGGACTGGGACAGCCAGAAGACCCATTCAGTGTGTGTGTGTGTGTGTGTGTGTGTGTGTGTGTGTGTGTGTGTGTG